>NC_134356.1:57101385-57401385 GCF_048569485.1 Anomaloglossus baeobatrachus
CTTTACACGGTAGCGATATCGCTAGCAATTTCTAGCGATAGCGACCGTGTAAGTACCCGCCCCCGTCGCGCATGCGATTGTTTGTGATCGCTGCTGTAGCGAACATTATCGCTACGCAGCGTCACACATACTTACCTGGTTGGCGGCGTCGCTGTGACTGCCAAACAATCCCTCCTTCAAGGGGGAGGGACGTTCGGCATCCCAGCGACGTCACCGCAACGTCACTAAGCGGCCAGCCAATCAAAGCAGAGGGGCGGAGATGAGCAGGATTAACATCCCGCCCACCTCCTTCCTTCCTCATTGGGGCCGGCGGCAGGTAAGGAGACGGTCCTCGTTCCTGCGGTGTCACACATAGCGATGTGTGCTGCCGCATGAGCGATGAACCACAACGCTAAACAACCCTTACCGATTTTTGACTTTGGGACGACCTCTCCATGGTGAACGATTTTCACCATTTTTGAGGTCGCCTAAGGTCGCTGGTCAGTGTCACACGCTGCGATATCGTTAATGACTTCGGATGTGCGTCACTAACAACTTGACCCCGGCGACCAAACATTAACGATATTGTAGCGTGTAAAGCCCCCTTTAGCCTCACTGTGAGCAGACCATGTGGTATGTCATTTTTCGGCAGCTGCCAGCAGCGGATCTTGATGGTTTGCCCAAGTACAATCAGTGAGGCAGAACATTCCTCAGACAACCATTAATATCCTCATTGATAGCAGCTGAGGCTGTAAGTTTGGGATTTCTGAACTTGGTGTTCATCATAATCGATGCTGAATAAATCAAAATGATTTTAAAATTTTGTTTCCACTTTTTCATCATTTGCATATTATTAACATGTCTAACGATCCTGTTTTTTCTGTATTTACACGACTTTTCTTTTTTGGCGTTGCAATTTCAATGTTGAGTTTATATGCACTGAAAGGGAGTTTCTGTCAATCCTCTTAAGCCATCTATATGGGCATGTAGGTCATAGAACTGTGAATAAATGACACCTTGATATCTGTGATCCGATGTCTTATTCCAGAGAAATTGACATTTTTCTTACATGTAAATGAACTGTTAAGATCTTTGGGCCGGATACTGATCTTCTTGTTAATCTGCCTCCAAATCTATTTTAACTTACAGGGGCACATTACCTGTGTGAGACATGTAGATCAGGAGAGCAGACTGTCAGTCATTACATGTCTCACACTGGAAAGCAGACTGTCAGTCATTACATGTCTCACACGGGAGAGTAGACTGTCAGTCATTACATGTCTCACACTGGAGAAGCAGAATGTCAGTCATTACATGTCTCACATGGGAGAGCAGACTGTCAGTCATTACATGTATCACACTGGAGAACCAGACTGTCAGTCATTACATGTCTCACATTGGAAAGCAGACTGTCAGCCATTACATGTCTCACACAAGAGAGCAGACCGTCAGTCATGACATGTCTCACACAGGAGAGTAGACTGCCAGTCATTACATGTCTCACACTGGAATGCAGACTGTCAGTCATTACATGTCTCACACTGGAGAAGCAGACTGTCAGTCATTACATGTCTCACATTGGAAAGCAGATTGTCAGCCATTACATGTCTCATACAAGAGAGCAGACCGTCAGTCATGACATGTCTCACACTGGAATGCAGACTGTCAGTGATTACATGTCTCACATTGGAGAAGCAGACTGTCAGTCATTACATGTCTCACACTGGAGAAGCAGACTGTCAGTCATTACATGTCTCACATGGGAGAGTAAACTGCCAGTCATTACATGTCTCACACTGGAGTGCAGACTGTCAGTCATTACATGTCTCACACTGGAAAGCAGACTGTCAGTCATTACATGTCTCACATTGGTAACGCTTCCTTTCATTTATTATAAGTTCTGGAGGCAGAGCCTCGGGAAGATCTATGTCCAGCCCATAGATCTTAATAGCTAATTTACCTATAAGAAAAAGGGATTTCTCTGGCATAAGAGATCAGATCGCAGATGTCAAGGTGTCATTTTATTCAGATTCCTATGATCTCCAGTACATGTGCTTGTAGACTTCTTAGGAGGATTGATCTTACTGACAGATTCCCTTGAAATCTTTACAATCCTTACATAATGCGATACAAAGAGTATATAACATGGTGTAAATTATTCAGCTCACAAAATGCTAAGAGCAGCTGTCATATACCTGCTGTGCCTAAGTGAGCACGTAAATTCACCTAAAACATTCATCTTTATTGTTCTGGATTAAACAGAGTTGTCATAAACATCAGATTTCTATATTTTTTTTCTAGTTATATCAGTGCTTGAAATGTTTCAGTTGATATCAATGGCTAAATGTAACAACACTAGAGCCCTAATTGTGCAGACATTAGCAGCAGTGGTCTACCTCAGGCAGTGCTTAGTTGTATAGAGGTATGTAATGAGCATGTTCTTATCAGGGCAGATAAATGGTGAAGAAAGGGTGATCGGGTGAGCTGTGACATCACCTATTGTGAATGTTGGAGTTTACCTTATCTGCTATGTATAAAGGTGTCACCTTTTATTGCAATCCTGCCTGTAATGATAAAGAGACTGCTGAAAAGTCAAACACTAGACTTAGGGGTACTTCTCACATAGCGAGATCGCTGCTGAGTCACGTTTTTTGTGACGCACCAGTGACCTCATCAGCGATCTCGCTGTGTGTGACACTGAGCAGCGATCTGGCCCCTGCTGTGAGATCGCTGCTCGTTACACACAGTGCTGGTTCATTTTTTGGATGTTGCTCTCCCGCTATGAAGCACACATCGCTGTGTGTGACAGCGAGAGAGCAACGATCTGAATGTGCAGGGAGCTGGCTTCTGGCAGCCTGCGGTAAGCTGTAACCAAGGTAAATATCGGGTAACCAAGTGAAGTGCTTTGCTTGGTTACCCGATATTTACCTTTGTTACTAGCGTCTGCCGCTCTCAGGCTGCCAGTGCCAGCTCCCTGCTCCCTGCACACGTAGCCAGAGTACACATCGGGTAAATAAGCAAAGCAGTTTGCTTATTAACCCGATGTGTACTCTGGCTACGAGTGCAGGGAGCCAGCACTAAGCTGTGTGCGCTGGTAACCAAGGTAAATATCGGGTAACCAAGCGCTTGGTTACCCGATATTTACCTTAGTTACAAAGCGCAGCATCGCTTCCACGCGTCGCTGGGGGTTGGTGGCTGGTCACTGGTCGCTGGTGAGATCTGCCTGATTGACAGCTCACCAGCGACCATGTAGCGACGAACCAGCGATCCTGACCAGGTCAGATCGCTGGTGGGATCGCTGGAGCGTCGCTAAAGTGTGACGGTACCCTTAGTGATCACTGTGAAAATTGCAAAATTTATGAACTTTTTAACTTTTTTTGAATATGTTTAACACAAAAAATATATATATTTAAACTATAGGTCATTTTATGCATATATATTCCCTTTAAAGGGTTCTCTTTGATTTTATTTTTTTTATTCAAGTAACAAAGCATTGGTCAACAAAATAGTCTAGCAACACTTTAACCCTTGTCTGGCACCGTGAAAAAAATTAACTAAGTGTGCGAATCTGCATGGGGTTGCATTGACCCCATGGTACCAGACAATGGTTAGGGAAGTGCCTAAAAATTGCCATTAAGTGCTCAAAAAATAACACGAGTGACTACAGTCTTAAGGTATGTGCCCACATCGGGGTTCACATTTGTTTTGGATGCTTGCAAAATGCTGCATTGTACAGTACAAGCGCAGTAGATGGGATTTCTAGAAATCTCCTTCCCACAGCATAAACTGACATGCAATGCGACTTTCCGAGCCCTAGCATGTCAATTTATTGCTCTGAAGCCGCAAGAACAGAGAAACCGCAAGGGCCCGAACTCTGATCATGGGCACGGGCAGCTGTGTTCTCCTGCAGACAGCACTCGCGGCCCGCAGGAGAAGATATGGTGCTTTCATGTCCGATTCATGGGTACATACCCGTAAGGTTTGTGCAACAAAAATGCTGCATAAAATATGCATATTTTATTTTGCATACATTTCTGATGCGTTTTTACTTGAATTAACCCCCCCCAATTCAACAGGTGAATATTGCTGCAAAAATGCTGAAAAAAAATTGACACGCTGGAGATTTGAAAAAACGCTTTTGACAGTTTAATCTGCAATGAAATCCGTTGAGACTGGTGTACTTTCATTAAAAATTAGGGATGTGTGAACCCAAACTGTAAAGTTCGAGGTTCGTGTCCGGTACACTGTTCAAGTACCATTCGTATAATAATAAAGTTTGTTGAAAGGCTGCAGCCAATCAACAAGCTTTATTGCATGTGGAAAATGACTGAACGCTGCGGTGAGCAATAAAAAGTAAAATGACTTGGGCTCCCACCTATTTTTGATAATCAGCGCAGGTAAAACGTGCTACAACCTTCAGCTTTATGCTTTATCTTGGCTGGTTCTTAAAAATAGAGGGAATTCCACGCCATTTTTTTAAATTATTGATGTAAATAATTTTAAAAAATGATGTGGGGTTCCCCCTATTTCTGATAACTTGCTAAGGTCAAGTGGACAGCTTGGGGCTGGTATTATCAGGCTGTGAAGATCCATGGATATTTGGCCCTTCCCAGCCTAAAAATAGCATCCAGCAGTCACCTTAGGAATGGTGCATGTATTAGGTGTGCCAATTCCTGCACTTTGCGTTGCTCTTCCCGATTGCTTTGTTGCGGTAGTGCATAACATAATACTTGTGGGGTTCATGTCAGCTGTGAATTGGGGGAGTAATCATTCAAATATTTGTTTCCCTGTGTCGGCCTGTCTGTCTTCTTTAACTCTATACTTGCTGGGTTAGTAATGGGGATGTCTGATAGACACCTTCATTACTAACCCCTGGGCTTGATGTCAGCTATCAATTCACAGCTGACATCAACTGCACAAGTATTATTAGATGCGTCACTTCTGGGCATCTGAGGGCTGCTATTTTTAGGCTGGGAGGAGTCAAACAACCATGGGCTTTCCAAGCTGGATAATACCAGCTGTCTGCTTTACCTTGGCTAATTGACAAAAATAGGGGGTTCCCACGCCATTTTTTAAAAAATAATTATTTAAAGCATTTAAAAAGCCACTGATGGATCCTCTCTATTTTTGATAACTAGCCAAGGTAAAGCTGACAGCTGAGGGTTGTAGCCAATTCTTTTACCTGAATTGATGATCAAAAAGAGGTGGGACAGGAGCCCATGCTATTTTTTTTCCACATCCACAATTGCCCCCCATTTTGTTTCCTTTTGCAGCCTCCAAGCCCTTTCTAAGAACATTTTACAGCACAGACTTTCATGTCTCCATTGATTTATGTAGGGCTTGGGGTCAAGTTTGGGTCAAGTTCAGGTCCCGATCTGAACTTTTAACTAAAGTCTGGTTGAACCCAGAGAACCCGAACTTCCACGAGTTCATTCATTTCTATTAAATATCCATGTCAGAATGGCCATATAATACTTTTTGAAAGTTTCTCCTCTTGATGTTATGATGAGCATTTTATCTAGCTCTAGCTGGAATTTTAAAATGCTTACTTTTTAATTTCAGGAATATATTAGACATTCTGGAAGTGAATGACTGACAAATTGGAGCCCAAGCTCATCCAATCCCCAACATCTTTTTGTCTTCGAATTGTAGGGATCAGATGATGGAGATTGTACATGCGGGTTGGTAGAGGCCTACATCCTTCGTGTACAGACAAGTTGCCGTCATTAGGGCTGTACTCATAGACCTTGGTTTACGTCATAGCTCTCCTTTTCAGATATATGTTGGAGAAAGCTCCCCACGCTTCCAGCTCTTTGCTATGATGTGAACAGAGCCTAACATTATCTAAAAAGGGTCTTATATTCTTAAGTTTTTGATTTTGAAAAACATTTCCAGTGAATACCTCCAGCAGATGTACCTGGTGATATCATACTTTATTTCTGAACACAATTTTTTTTTTATATGTAAACTGGGAAAGCCACCAATTTTTAAAGCTTTAGTCTCCGATGACTAAACAACCATTGCAGACGGTTCCTATTTTTCTTTTATTGCTACTTCCTGGCATCCATTGACTCATTTTATTAGATTTGTGGGGGTAGATACATCAAAGCCGATTGTTGATGACATAGTCTGTCCTGAATTTACCAGATATCAGCTCCAACGTTCATCCCTAGGACAAAGTTTCAGAGGGAACTTTTTTGAGCCTCCTAAGTAACATATCAATCTTACAACATAGACGTTTTACAACATTACTTGTGGGATAGACTGCCAAATATTCCAGTGAACTTGAGCTGCAGCCCCATCTGAGAGTCGGGGTAATTTGACGCCAATTTTGTAATTTGGTACAACTTATGTTTCTTTTTCTTCTCTTTTTAGATCATCAGAAACTGGAGCGTGAGGCAAGAATTTGTCGTCTCCTGAAGCATCCGAATATAGGTCAGTCTCGAGTACCCAATAAAATAATTATCAAATGTGGATAAATACTGCCGACACCCCCAAACCAGCTGGTTGATGTGGGCTCTTATGTAACTTGAGACCAAAAAGCTATCGACTCATGAGTTACGAGTTACTTTGTAGGCCAAAAATTTATACCAGAGGTCCAGGTGGGTTTTCTTTTTCACAGTGGTTGGTTTCAGTTCCCAGCACTAGCCCTGAATCTAAGCAGAATGGCTTTTTAGCGTCCCCTCTGGTACCTAACACTGGAGGCACAGGTTCCTGCTGTACCCCCACCCCATACCATCCACACTCTTTCCTACACGACAGTCATATTTGTCATCTAGGGATGGAGAATATCCTGCCACCTGGAATGTACTAAACTCCTTTCTCTCTGTTATTTTATTGTATTCTATCAGTATTTCTTGTTTTTCCTTAATTGTTGGTCGTCTACTTGTTTCCATTGGGTCTACTGAACGGTATATCCAAAATGCTGATGGTTTACTCAATACCAGACCCAATACAGGTGGTCCATAGTCTAACTTTGGTATTAATGGTTTTACAAGAGTATGATAGTTACACCTCCATAAGAACAATGATTTTTATTTGTTCATGATGTTAAAGAATATAAACTGGGTGATTACATTAGATATACATTAAATATAATATAAAATATTCAAAAGGAACCTGAAGGCCCACCTCTTCCGACAAGCCTACAACCTTCAGTAGCCCTCAGTTCACCATAGCGTCGCACGACCATCTCTACCCTCAGGTACTGTGATGCTAGACACTACTTATGGCTAGTATAGACAGAAGAGAAGTCAGAAAAAGGAGTAAGCAGAAGTAGTCAAGTACAGGCCGAGGGTCAGAATTCTAAGAGAGTACATATTAGATTCAGGGAGCAAACAGAGACGTGGTCAGGTAACGGTCCAAGGTCAAAAGGCAGGAGGTCACGACATGAACAGGGGGCAGGCAGAGAGGAGTCAAATAACAGTCCAGGTTCAGAGAGCAAAGATCAGAACGCTAGAAGACATAAGCCAACAGCACACTGCAGAACCAGAAAATACAACTGGCGAACATGCTCAGTAAAGAAGCTTGAGCAATCACCAGGAAGGTGGGACAACTGAGTAATCAGCACCAACATGGAATCCTGCGCTGTCAAACACACTGCTAGCTTAGTAACACAGGAAAGTGCAGGAGAGCATCTCCAAAGGCAAGATGCTCTGCACATGAAGAATCGTGGTACCTACTGTATCCTCACCCCATCCTTGTAGACTGTGGGCCCTCGCAGATAGGGTCCTCTCTCCTCCTGTTCCAGTCTGTGCCTTGAAATGTCTAGGATTATTGTACTTGTTTATGTATGCCCATTTTTCACATGCCATGGAATAAATGGCGCTATAATAATAAATAATAGTAATAATAATAACATGCCATATATCAAGGGATATTTTCATATACATATATGATATTGTTTACAAAACCCATAGAAAACCAAAAGAAAACAACAAATATATCCTATATAAAGAATATGCACAGTGCTAAATAATGGGGATCACTTATATATTTCTGAGGTTTAGTAACCAAAAGGCCTGCATATTACAGATCCTAATGATAACCAGATATGTTTTGCAAGTCAAAGCTGTAGCGGGAATTTATATTACCTTGTGATGCCTGTTGCAAGTTTTGCCATCTCTTCTTCCTGGGGCAGCATCTGCCCTAGGAAGAAGCAATGGTGAAACACTCGTAAAAATATATGTGATACTATATATGAAAATGTCTATGGATATATAGTGTGTTATATTATATTTCCTTAATTCCAATGTAATCAGTCAGTTATATTTTATAACCTCATCAACAGATAAAAATTATTGTTTTTATGAATGTTTGGCATATTTGTAGGTGTTGTGTTATAGTCTGGTAATGACTACCATTATATGATTAACTATTATGTCTCTGGTCTAATGACTTGCTGCCAACTTTTGCAGCCTTTGTGTTAAGAGGACGATAGTCCACTGTCTTGCAGGCCCAGTACTGGTGATCCATGGGTTAGCTTAGGTTTTAATAGTCTTACGAGAAGTTGGTGGTCCACTCCCTGCTGGTCCAGTACCAGGAATCCATCGGCTTGCTTGGGTTTTAATGGTTTTCAAAAAGGCTGATGGGCCACTGTCTTTTATGCCCAGCCCCGGTGATCCATGGGCTGGCTTGGGTTTTACAAAAGGCTAATGTTCCACTGCCTTCCACGCCCAATACCAGGAATCCATCAGCTAGCTTGGGTTTTAATAGTTTTAAAAAAGGCTGATGGACCACTGTCTTTTACGCCCAGCCCCGGTGATCCATGTGCTAGCTTGGGATTTAATAATCTTACGAGAAGTTGATGGTTCACCACTCCCTGCTGGTTCAATACCAGGAATCCATCAGCTAGCTTGGGTTTTAATGGTTTTAAAAACGGCTGATGGTCCACTGTCTTTTATGCCCAGCCCCAGTGATCCATGGGCTAGCTTGGGATTTAATAATCTTACAAGAAGTTGATAGTTCACCACTCCCTGCAGGTTCAATACCAGGAATCCATCGGCTAGCTTGGGTTTTAATGGTTTTAAAAAAGGCTGATGGTCCACTGTGTTTTATGCACATTCCCGGTGATTCATGGGCTGGCTTGGGTTTTACAACAGTCTAATGGTCCACTGTCTTCCAGGCCCAATACTCATTCTCCGTGGGCTAGCTTGGGTTTTTATGGTTTGGAAGAGGTTGATGGTTTACTTTCTTCCAATAGTTCATGGGCTAGTTTAAATTTTAGTGGTTTCACAAGAGGTTAAGCATCAACTCACTGCCAGATCCAATACTGGTGGTCCATTGTCTAAGTTTGAGTTTTAGTGGTTTTGTAAGAGGTTAAGTGAATGATATATGATAATAATATAAATTTTGCTAAATTAATTTGAGGCTTATTGGTAGATTTGAAGCACTTCCTAACAACCTTTGATGTGGAAATCCTCTATAACGCCATGAAGCACAATTTCATGTTTGCCAATGATGATGTAACATCAATTTAGGGGTACTACAATGGGGAAGATAAAGATGCATATTCCTTCTCACATGGATTTCGAAGAGAATTAGGTGACATCTGCCCACAAACCTCCTTCTTTTGTTTTCAGTCCACTTGTTCAAACAGCGCAGATTTTACTGTCCGTCATTGCACCATCTCCTTCCGATATTTTCCTGCCTTCCCCTGGCCAATTCTATGCTGAATACCTATAATGTGCAGCGGTTAATTATGGCAAGATGTATAGCTATAGGGGACCAAGTGTAGCTAATTAAAGGGGTTATCCATTACTTTTACATTGATAGCCTATCCTTAGGATAGGTCATCAATATTTGATTGACCGGGGTCCAATACCCATCACACCTGCCGATCAGCTGTTCTTGATGTTGGCGACCACAACAATCCAGAGTTGACCCATCTTCTGATAGAGGCGGCCGGGTACTGCACATCCGCCTCCTATTGATTTGAATTGGAGGTGGATGTGCAGTATCCGTTCGAAGCTACAACCAGAAGACGGAGCAGGTCCATAACTGAGCACTTCCAGCCACTTGTTGCTGCCGGCGCCGCTGAGAATGGCTGATCAGCGAGGGGTGCCAGGTCTCAGGCCCCGGCCTATCAGGCATTGATGACCTATCCCAAGGATAAGCCATCATTGTAAAAGTAGTGGATAACCTCTTTAAAAATACATCAGTATTATAAATGACACATTTTAGAATGATCTTGCATACAGCCCAATAGCTTTCAGTGATGTCTCGGATTAGGTCATCATATTAAAGGGAATTTGTCAGCAGATTTTCTATATGTAATCTAAAAGCAAGAAGATGTTGGGATAGAGACCCTGATTCCAGCAATGTATAACAGTTTACTGGGTACAGCAAACCCACGATGAAAGGGGATGAAGAGAATAAGGCCATGAGTACACGTTGAGTATTTGTGAGTTTTTTTTACCTCATTATATAGTTTTGCTCTGATTGTTCCACTCCTGGTTTTGGCTTACGAAGTAGAAAAACTCTCCAAATGTTCAACGTGTGAACATAGCCTCACCCTTTAGGATAAAAGGACTAGTTTTAGACCAAGTGCACACATTGAGTATTTGGTCAGTTTTTTACCTCAGTATTTGTAGCCAAAACCAGGAGTGGAACAATCAGATGAAAAGTATAATGGAAACACGGGCACCACTGCTGGATTTATCACCCACTCCTGGTTTTGGCTACAAATGCTGAGGTAAAAAACTCACCAAATACTCAACGTGTGCACGTGGCCTAAGACAAGTCCTGTCATCCTAAAAGGTGAGGCCATATTCACATGGAAAGTATTTGGTGTGTTTTTTACCTCAGTATTTGGTGAGATTTTTATCTCATTATATACTTTTCCTGATTGTCATGCGCCTGGTTTTGGCTACAAATACTGAGGTAAAAACTCACCAAATACTCAACGTGTGACCAACCCTGTCATCCTAAAGGGTGAGGCCACGTTCACACATTTAGCATTTGGTGAGTTTTTTACCTCTGTATTTGTAGCTCAAACCAGGAGTGGAACAATCAGAGGAAAAGTATAATCGAAACACATCACCACTGCTGTATTTATCTCCCACTCCTGGTTTTGGCTACAAATACTGAGGTAAAAAAAACTCACCAAATACTCAACGTGTGCACATGGCCATAGGGTTTGATTCCTATATTCCAGGCAGATATAAAAACAAATTGCAAGGAGGGATATATCGATGAAGTGTTTCCATAAATATAGAAACACTTATGAGTTGCATCACAGATATCGACCTACAGTACATGAATTTATTAAAGGGAATCTGTCACCAGGTTTTTGCTACCCCAACTGAGAGCAGCATAATGTAGAGACAGAGACCCTGATTCCAGCGATGTGTCACTTACTGAGCTGTTTGCTGTCGTTTTAGTAAACTCAATGTTTTCTCTGCTGCAGATCTAGCAGTTATACAGAGCTGAGGCATATGCTGGACTACCTGGAAGCACGCCAAGTAGTCCTCTAATGATGATCTCATGCTGATTAAACAGTGATTTTATCAAAACTACACTAAGCGGCCCAATAAGTGTCACATCACTCGATACAGGATCTCTGTCCCTACGTTATGGTGCTCTCAGATTAGTTGGTAAAAACCTGCTGACAGATTCCCTTTAATTGTACAACATTGAAGAAAATAAATCATGAATAATGAATAACAAAAAAATTCTCACCGGGAACGTATTTGTCCCATAGAATGTGGCTACAATTACCATAGAATAAAAGAAAACAAACACAAAAAACTCTAAAAACTACAAAAAGTTGTCTATTCATGTGATTTCCACAAACAGATGTACCAGTAATCGATTCCCAGCCTGTAAAATTTAGCATTCCTGCAGATGCAGCATTTCCCGCTTGGGTTTATTTTTGGTATGTAGTAATATAGTAAGTAAACATCAACAATAACATTAACTGAGGCAAAGCCGGAGCCGGGAGCGGCACAATATTCTGTTTCTGCTATCCTGGTGATATTGCTGCGTGCACTCTCACATATACAGTACGGGAGTGCCAGGGATTTATTAATGTTTTATATCATTTATGAGCAGCCTGTCAGGTTCAATCTGTCTCCCTAGCACCATGGACCTCTCCGCTCTTTTTTTTTTTATGGGACAGGAAAACTGCCTCTTGCAGCAGCGGATGTTTCCATAGCAACAGAATTTTGTATAGAACACCCGAATCCGAATTGCTAAACCCACCAGTAGCACCATCACATCCAGGACCACATGTACTGCAAAAAAAAATCCGGTACCAGGTGCCAGGGACTAAATGTAGTCTTGTTCTTCAGGGCTTAGGCCAGTTTTTATTACATTAGAAATAGACGGAAATTGCTAGGTTGTATGCAACATTTAGGAGCTAAAATATTAGGCTCTGTTCACACTACTGGCCCATAGGTAGTATTAGCAGATTTGATTTAAAGAATTGTTCTCAATGTCCTTAAAGAGAACCTGTCACTTGCCATTAATATGTAATTTATTTCTCTCTTGTAAAAGCCGCTGTTCTCCTGATTTTGGGGTTCTTTTTCGTTTTTTTTCCCGGTCCTTTTTGTTCTTGTCACACAGAGTTTTGCACAAACTTCGCCGACTTCGGGCTCTGTTCACATTACAGATTCTGACAATATGACTGATGGTTTCTCTGGAATCTGGGATCAACTCCCACAGACTCAGGGGACGACCTGTTCTGTGCTGATTCATAGGCAGAGTAAAGCCTGCTTTACACCTTACAATTTGTTGTGCGATCTCGTATGCGATGTGACACGCCCAGGTCGCATATGCGATTGAATGAGATTGCACGTAGGTCGTTCATTTGCTGTCACACGAGCGTTAGTAGTCTATGTTAAATTGATCAATTTTATGTGCGATCCTTTAGATCATGTGTTCTGTGACGTATGCATTGGGCACCTTTTTTTTTTTTTATTTATTGACTTGCCAAGCGTGTGTAATGTGTAGGGATGCGTTTTTACTATGTCATCTGCCATTCAGCTCTGCTACATGGCCGCTAACAGCAGACACAGACAGCCATGTAGCAGAGCTGAATGGCAGATGACAGCAGACACAGACAGAGCCGCACTGTCAGAATGAACTCGGGTGAACCTCACCCGGCTTCATGGTCATGCTGCGGCTCTGTCTGTGTCGCGTCCTGATTAGCGGTCACCTGTGAAGGGCTCACCGGTGACCGCTAAACTCCTGAGTAACTGAATTGAGCAGCCCTCTCTCATATACTCACCGATCCCCGGCGCGGCGCTGCATGGCATTCACACTGCTGCAGCGGCTTTTACTATTTTGAAAAAGCCGGCCGCCCATTAAACAATCTCGTATTCCCTGCTTTCCCCGCCCACCGGCGCCTATGATTGGTTACAGTGAGACACGCCCCCATGCTGAGTGACAGGTGTCACACTGCACCCAATCACAGCAGCCGGTGGGCGTGTCTATACTGTGTAGTGAAATAAATAATTAAATAAATAAAACAAACGGCGTGCGGTCCCCCCCAATTTTAAAACCAGCCAGATAAAGCCATACGGCTGAAGGCTGGTATTCTCAGGATGGGGAGCTCCACGTTGTGGGGAGCCCCCCAGCCTAACAATATCAGCCAACAACCGCCCAGAATTGCCGCATACATTATATGCGACAGTTCTGGGACTGTACCCGGCTCTTCCCGATTTGCCCTGGTGCGTTGGCAAATCGGGGTAATAAGGAGTTATTGGCAGCCCATAGCTGCCAATAAGTCCTAGATTAAACATGTCAGGCGTCTATGAGACACCCTCCATGATTAATCTGTAAATTACAGTAAATAAACACACACCCCCGAAAAAATCATTTATTAGAAATAAAAAACACAAACATATACCCTGGTTAACCACTTTAATTAGCCCAAAAAAGCCCTCCATGTCCGGCGTAATCCAGGATGCTCCAGCGTCGCATCCAGCGCTGCTGCATGGAGGTGACCGGAGCTGCAGAAGACACCGCCGCTCCTGTCACCTCCACACAGCAACTGAAGACAGCCGCGCGATCGGCTGTGCTGTCACTGAGGTTACCCGCTGTCACTGGATACAGCGGTGGCCGCGGGTAACCTCAGTGACAGCTCAGCTGATCGCGCTACTCACCGCCGCTCCTCTCACCTCCACGCAGCAACTGAGGTGAATAGCGCGATCAGCTGAGCTGTCACTGAGGTTACCCGCGGCCACCGCTGGATCCAGTGACAGCGGGTAACCTCAGTGACAGCTCAGCTGATCGCGCGGCTGTCTTCATTAGCTGCGTGGAGGTGACTGGAGCGGCGGTGTCTTCAGCAGCTCCGGTCACCTCCAAGCAGCAGCGCTGGAAGCGACGCTGGAGCATCCTGGATTACGACGGACATGGAGGGCTTTTTGGGGCTGATTAAAGTGGTTAACCAGGGTATATGTTTGTGTTTTTTATTTCTAATAAAGGATTTTTCAGTTGTGTGTGTTTATTTACTGCAATTTACAGATTAATCATGGAAGGTGTCTCATAGACGCCTGACATGATTAATCTAGGACTTATTGGCAGCTATGGGCTGCCATTAACTCCTTATTACCCCGATTTGCCACCGCACCAGGGCAAATCGGGAAGAGCCGGGTACAGTCCCAGAACTGTCGCATCTAATGTATGCGGCAATTCTGGGCGGCTGTTGGCTGATATTGTTAGGCTGGGGGGCTCCCCATAACGTGGAGCTCCCCATCCTGAGAATACCAGCCTTCAGCCGTATGGCTTTATCTGGCTGGTTTTAAAATTGGGGGACGCCGTTTTTTTTAATTATTTAATTATTTATGTCACTACACAGTATAGACACGCCCACCGGCTGCTGTGATTGGGTGCAGTGTGACACCTGTCACTCAGCGTGGGGGCGTGTCTCACTGTAACCAATCATAGGTGCCGGTGGGCGGGGATAGCAGGGAATACGAGATTGTTTAATGGGCGGCCGGCTTTTTCCAAACAGTAAAAGCCGCCGGAGCAGTGTGAATGCCGTGCAGAGCCGGGGATCGGGGATCGGTGAGTATATGAGAGAGGAGGATAGACTGACATGGACAGAGAGTGAGGGACAGAGATAGTGACCGACTGACAGAGATTAGTGAATGACAGACATTGTGAGGCGCTTCAGAACGCAGCTTTTCAGCTGCGCTCTGAAGTGGACCTTTTTTAAGCTGCGGTGCAGAACGCACACCTGCGCACATAGCCTCAGACATCACAATCGTATGAGGGATGTCACACGTTACAATTGACTAGGTTCGTGCAACAAAACGCTCAATTCTAGACAAAGATACGATGTGTTTGCGATCAATGGTTTTGCGTTCAATCCTGATCGCACGTAGATGTCACACGCAGATACCTCACAAACGATGCCGGATGTGCGTCACTTACAACTTGACCCCAACGACGGATTGTGAGATATATTGAAGCGTGTAAAGCGGGCTTAAGGCGGGCTTTGCACACTACGACATCGCAGGTGCGATGTCGGTGGGGTCATGTCGAAAGTGACGCACTTCCTGCGTCGCTCTCGACATCGTAGTGTGTAAATCCTAGATGATACGATTAACGAGCGCAAAAGCGTCATAATCGTATCACCGGTGTAGCGTTGGCAAATTCCATAATTACGCTGACACGACGGTCCGATGTTGTTCCTCACTCCTGCGGCTGCACACATCGCTGTGTGTGAAGTCGCAGGAGCGAGGAACATCTCTTACCTGTGTCACCGCGGCTCCCGTCGGCTATGCGTAAGGAAGGAGGTGGGCGGGATGTTTACATCCCGCTCATCTCTGCCCCTCCGCTCCTATTGGCCGCCTGCCGTGTGACATCGCAGTGATGCCACACGACCCGCCCTCTTAATAAGGAGGCGGTTTGCCGGCCAGAGCGACGTCACACGGCAGGTGAGTGCATGTGAAGCAGCCGTAGCGATAATTTTCGCTACGGCAGCTATCACAATGATATCGCAGCTGCGACGGGGGCGGGGACTATCGCGCTCGGCTTTGCAGATCGGCTTGCGATGTCGCAGCGTGCAAAGTACCCCTTAATCTCTGCTGGTCTGCTTGCTCCTTTGATCACATGTTGTGGAAGGCCTATCACATCTGCTCCCCCATTTATGCTGGTTGAATCCTTCCACCTATGCCAGCTATAGTTTCTCTTTGTTGGTCTGTGACATGTGGTGTCCCAGACTTTCTGGTTAAAGTTGTGCTCATTGCTTGGTGCGGTTGTGGAGTTTACCCCTGTTGTTTTGTACCTTATTTTTCCACCTGAATATCTTTTTGTCTTGCTGTGTGACAGAGTTTTGGTTTTCCCTTGTCTGTCTTTATCTGTGGGTTTCATCACACTCCTGTCCTGACCCTCCTTGGAGGGAGGAGAAGGGGGAATTAGATCTGAAATGGTCAGGACCAGGGCCAGAAAGGAGACTCAGTCATTTCCACCATCAGGAGTATCCCTAAGGTTAGGGGTAGCATAGGGTCCCCTAACTTGATGGAAAGTCATAAGCAATAAATCTAAGTCAAAAGCAATAAAAAAAAGTTTGTGCCGTCTGATTCTATTTTAATGGACCCATAGACTTTCATTACTGAGTTTAATCTGACATTTGGATCAATATCGGACACGTTTCCACGAGTATGCATGGTCATGTGAACAGCCCCATAGACTGTCATGGGTAAGAATGCTATCAGAGAAGAAAACCTGATAGCAATTGAATGTAAAAAAGTGACATGTGAATGAGGTCTTACATGCCCTCAAAAAGTTCCATTGAAAGAAAAATTAAAAAGTTACAGCAGCTAAATAGGAAAAGGTTCTTTACAGTTAGAGCAGTCAGACTGTGGAATGCCCTACCACAAGAGGTAGTAATGGCAGATATGAGTGGTGCTGTTTTGGGGAAAAAATGGCCATGTAATTCTTGTTACAGACACTTTTTAGGTAATTAGATATACATTAATATAAAAGACCTGATATGAAAAGATGGATTTGAGATCGAAGCCTTTTTTTAAGGAAAGTATTGCCTGGGCTTTCAGTCCAAATCCTCTTAAACGTCGTGACACTGTATGACGAGACAGATCCTTACCCTATTCAGTGCTGAATTGCCGAGCAATTCCAGCTGCAGTGTTAAAACAATTAGCCACGGAAATTCTCCGCATTATCCTGTCCTCTCTTGCATTTTGTCTTTCGAGAGTGACCAGCCTTCTTGGGGGATTTTAAAGCGTTTGTGATGCTGTAAAGATGCAATATTCTTAAAATCACATACTTGGAACGACCAATGTCTCTTGGTATGGCTGATAAGGTCACCCCTTTGGCCCTCATATAGACAACCTGCTGCCGGAGGGTTTCAGTCACATTGGAACTGCACATTATTCTTGCAAACTGGAAAGTTAGGCTGCCAGTTACATGGGGTTTGTCAGATAATTAAGGAAATTAGCACCAGGTGCCAGAATAACACCAATAACTTGCAGGGATCTGAAAGTGTTCTCTAATTTTGATCAGTGTTCTTTTACATTTATCTCATTTACATTTTTATTATGTGCTTTAGAATAAATTCAATTTATGAAATCAGCTTAAAATACTCATATTAGCATATAATCACATAGGACTACACAATGACCGCAACATTTAGGAAATTGTGTGTTGTTCTTTAATTTTGATCTCCAGTATATGCCATATTTTGGTTTCAGAAGACCTCTTACCATATGTACATTTTATAAAATCATATTGTGTTTTACTCACCCTCCCCAGGTCCAACACTGAGTCTTCCAGTGTACTATTTACGTAGAATTACATGCAATTCAGTCTGTAAGTGCACTGGGGGCGTGTCACTGCACTTCACCTTCTTCTTGTAAGTGTATTGACACGCCTCCAGTGCACTTGCAACCTGATTTGCATACTATGTCTGCACTTGATTTCTTATGACTGCATCTATAGAAGAAGGTATCATTTTTAATAGTGGGGAAAAGTGCCTTTACATCCCTAGTTCTGCCTCCATATGTACAAACTTGCTGACAGGTTCCCTTTAAGTAATATTATACTAATACATAAAGGAACATTAAAAAACAAGTTTTACAAAATTGCTCCTTAAAGAGCCCGAGTTCTGCTGCAATTAAATGGACAATAAACGTTCACATATTTCATGATATATTATTCTACAGGGATCTTGTTGCCTCCTCAGACATCAGGGCCAAAGTGAAACTCAAAACTCTACACGTCGCGCTATAATTACTCCCCTGTCGCTCATACAGGGAATGCTGTCAAATTCTGTCAATCACTTCTAAGACAAAATAAGAAGAGATTTAATAATAATAAAAAATAGTTCTAAGAATTATTTTTCTGCATTTATATTTATCTGTTCAGCTGATTTTGCCCTAAAATTAAGTTCCTATAATTAATTTTTTGCAAAGTTTTTTCATGGTGCACATTTTCAATGGACAAAACCCCTCTCGCAGTTTTACAGTTACAGCAAATGTTTTGCCCGCTGTGCTGTTTTGTTTTTCTTTTTAATGTAATATAAAAAGTTGAGTGTATATGTATGTGTGTGTGTATTTATATGTGTGTGTGTGTATGTATGTGTGCGTTATGTGTGTATGTGTGTGTGTGTGTATGTATGTGTGCGTTATGTGTTTATGTGTGTATGTGTGTGTATTTATGAGTGTGTGTGTGTATGTATGTGTGCGTTATGTGTGTGTGTATTTATGAGTGTGTGTGTGTGTATATCTGCTAAAGGAATCCTCACGGTCGCATTTACAATCCCAATATTTTGCACAGCTGCCTCATTTGACTCATGGAACATCATAGCCTATGTTTTGAGGGGAAATTTTTACCCTCACTTTGACAGTAAAGCGGGCTTTACACGCTACGATATTGCTAGCAATTGCTAGCAATATCGTATGCAAAAGCACCTGCCCCCGTCGTGCATGCGATTTCGAGTGATCGCTGCCGTAGTGAACATTATCGCTACGGCAGCGTCACATGTACTTACCTGGTCGGTGGTGTCGCTGTGACTGCCGAACAATCCCTCCCTCAAGGGGGAGGGACGTTCGGCATCACAGCGACGTCACCGCGACGTCACTAAGCAGCCGGCCAATCAAAGTGGAGGGGCGGAGATGAGTGGGACGTAACATCCCGCCCACCTCCTTCCTTCCGTATTGCGGCCGGCGGCAGGTAAGGAGACGTTCCTCGCTCCTGCGGTGTCACACACAGCGATGTGTGCTGCCGCAGAAGCGACGAACAAGATCGATAATCAATCATTACCAATTTTTGGTTTTGGGACGACCTCTCCATGGTGAACGATTTTCACCATTTTTGAGGTTGCTTAAGGTCGCTGGTAAGTATCACACACTGCGATATCGTTAATGACGCCGGATGTGCGATACTAACAACGTGACCCCGAAGATAAAACATTAACGATATCGTAGCGTGTAAAGCCCCCTTTAGGGTCTCGTTACACATAGCAACGCACCAGCGATCTGACCAGCGATCTGCCATTGCTGGGATCGCTGGAACGTCACTACATGGTCACTGGTGAGCTGTCAATCAGGCAGATCTCCATAGCGGCCAGCGACTCGTGTAACGACGGCTCTCTGCTTACTCAGAACGGGCGCTCGTTGGTCTCCTGCCGTCAAACACGCCGATGTGTGCTGAACAGCGGGAGACCAACGATTAAAAAATGGTCCTGATCGTTTTGTCACGATCAGCGACCTCGCAACAGGGGCCCGCTCGCTGCTGCTTTTCACACAGCAATATCGCTAGCAAGGTCGCTGATAACGTCACAAAACCTGTGACGTTTCAGTGATCTCGCTGTGTGTGACGGGGGCTGAAGCCTGGATATTTATCAGGTGGTCTATAGCAACCCATCAAAGCTCTGCTATTTGGCTACAGGTCATTAATAGGAACTCTGATTGGTTGCTATAGGCAGTGAAGGTGTCGCGGGCGGAGGAGGGGACGCTGCGCTACCCCCTGCTCGGGTCCGGCTGCTGCTGCTGCTCGGTGGTGGATCGAGCGGTGGGCCGGATACCGGGGACTCGAGCGGCGTTCCTCGCCCGTGAGTGAAAGGGGGTGGTGTGGTTTGGGGATATTGTCCGTGACGCCACCCACGGTTGTGGTGAGGTTGTGACACCACCACTGCTCTGGACGGGGATCCCGGGAGCGATGACAGGGAGCAGCTTGGTTGTTGGTTCTCCGCTCCGTGGGTAGGGGGGGTTGGTTGTCCCGGGGCCCCGGTGAGGGTTAGGGATGACAGGCGGGTTACGGGCCCTGGTGAGGTGCAGGGTCGCGGGGGAAGCGCTGTGCCACACAGCACGGTGGTACTCACTCAGCCAATGAATAATGCAAAGTCTCCGGTAAAACAAACGGCTGGATGGACGGGTCCCACAGACGGCTGCGGTTGTTCTCCTCCCGGTAGGTTGATGGTGACTGCCTTTCCCTGCACCTGTGTTGTGTTTACGGTTCCAATGGGTTCCCACTGGTAACCCGCTCCCCAGCTTGGATGGATGCTGAGGGAGCCCCTTTTGACCGCAGGCTCTGGCCCTGGGAACTGTAGCCTTGGCGGTTACTGTGTTTGCCTTCACGGTGTGAGCTGTTGCGTTCAATCAGGTCTTGACTGCTGGGAAACCCCGGAGGTTCCCTTCGCTAACGGATTTGACCAGTTTTACGGCGACTCCTAGCCTGGTCGGGGTCCGTAAGCCCTGCCGAATGGTCTGTTCGCTCCCCGATCCGGTACCGTTGGGCCACTGCCCGTCCCCGGTCCTTACGGTTCGCTCCAATCAGCCTCTCCTGCAGACGGTCACCACCGTCTGCCAACCTTGCTGTATGTGCCCGGGCCACGCACCCGGACACAGTCAGGCTGCTCCTCTACCACTTCACTTCTCCAACTCCAAAACTCATCTGCCTACTTTTCCCACCTCCAGGACTGTGAACTCCTCGGTGGGCAGGACCAACCGCCTGGCCCACCCCCTGGTGTGGACATCAGCCCCTGGAGGAAGGCAACAAGGATTTGTGTTTGACCTAGGTGTGCCTAGCCGGGGTGTGGGGTGTGTTGTTGCAGTACCTGTGATGACCTGGCTTGTACAGGACACCACAAAGGACATTCTTCATATAAGACAGCTTATGCGTCAGGTAATATGATTTCGGTGGTGAGTGGGAGAGTGTGAAAGTGGTTGAGAGGGGGAGAGAGAATGGGAGGCAGAGTGGGAGAGTCAGAAAGAGACAGAGACAGCCTGGGTACTATGGCTAGTTTTTTACATAAAATTAAAAAATCGTTATACTCACCTGTCCGGCTCTCCACTGATCACTGCCACTACTCACCATATGTTCTGATCCCTTGTTAGAGTCTTCGATCCTCTCATGGTACACCCAATTTTCAGGTGTCAGAGCGCCCGAAAGGGTTTTGCACAGGCCAGGCATGATATCGTGATGCCATTGACATACCGCATGCCTGTGTACAACTGTTCTGAGCGTCATGACTCCCGGACGTCTGGTGCAGCGTAAGGGAACCAAAAATTCCAACGTAAGTGATGGTGATCAGAAGATGCAGCGACTACTGGATGGGTAGTGGGGAGTAGAGAAGGGGCTGTGGGGTGAGTGTGATGATTTAATAGCACATTATGGTTCAGAATATTATGCCATATTTCTGAATCCGAGCAGAAGTAAATTACAAAAAATACACATTTTGGTGAGTATGGATGTCAGGAGGGTGTCACTCCCTGCTGAGACCTCGGGGGTATCTGGCATAAGAAGGTCACAGTGTTTAGTTGATTGCAGATCCATTTTAAAACCCACTCATCCTATATCTTCAGTAGGAGCGTATTTAATTCTATTCAGTGCTGAAAGGGTTAAGGTTTCTTTTCTATTTTTCCATCCTGCTGAGATTGACTTGTAGCTGTTAATTTCTGCTGCAGCCACTCTCTTCTGCTATATAAGCTTACTTCTCATTCTCTCCTATGCTGGCTACAGTTCATTCTATGCTGACCTGTGAAGGAGTTGTCTCTGGAGAAAGCTGTGGCTCTCTTTCCAGCAGGAATTGGTGGAGTCCCTCTAAGAATTTTAGTTTTTGTTGTTTTTGTTTTCCCTTGTCCTCACTTCTTCATGTTGGTTTTATATTCGTAGTAAGACTAGCATCTTGCTGGCCTGAGTACTAGTCAGCGCAAGTCCAGGGTCAGCCAGGGCCTAGGCACATCATCGAGTCATGGGGGAAGGACCCATCTAGGGATGTTAGGGAGCTCAGGAATCAGTCACAAGTGAGTTAGGTGGTATACTCCTCTCTCCTCTCCCTAGCATCAAGGCCTTCCTTTTTATTTTCTCTGGTGTGTTCCTCCTCTTACACCGCATGTTGGGTTCTCCCTCGCCCTGGTGAGACAGTGGATTTTTGTAAAATTAAAGTAGAATTCAATTCCACTTCTCATCTCTGATTATTGTGCATGGATGGGGGGAGTTAAGTTGTGATATCACCTATTGTGAATATTTCATCCATTGTTATCTGCTGTGTATCGAGGTGTTGCCTACATTGTAATCCTGTCTGGGTTGATAATGAACCTACTGAAAACTCTCCTATACAGAACTGGAAGCATAAGTTTAGTATTAGGCTTAAAAACTGCAAGAATTTTGAAAAAAAAAAGGTTTTCATAAATATTGTAATTTGGAAAATTAATAAAAAAATTATCCATTTAAAATTTTATATGGAACTTACAAACTTGATTTAGGGTATGTGTGTACATTTTGTATTCAAAAGAAATTTTTCTGCTGCAAAAAAACCCCAAAGTGTTGGCAGAAAAAAGATGCAGTGTTTTTAATTGCATTCTTTTCCCATTAATTTCAATGAGTGGAAAAACAGGGAAAAATACGCTGAAAGAATTGACATGATGCAGATGTGGAAAAAATGATTTCACATCTTGGATTTTCACGGATCTCATTCACTTTTTCGGTACTGTAAAAATGTATTTCAGACGCCCCCCCCTCCCCCCCCAAAAAATGGGAGAAAAATTCTCTTTAAATTGAGGGTAGAAAAAAACAGCCAGAAAAATGGCATGATTCAAAGTGTTATTGCTAATGCCTAAATCTGCTATAATTAAACGGTTGGTACTATGTTGTAATTTTAAAGATCATTTTCTAATTTGCACTAGAAAACTGAAATACTGCCCCCACTGATATACCGTAATACAGTGTGTATATATATGTATACATAGCAGCCAGAACTTCAGAAGAATGTGCAGCCACGCCCTTATATGGAATGTTGGTGTGTCACAATGCAGCCAGGGAAAGAGACAGACACAGACAGGGAAAGAGGCAGACATAGACAGGGTAAGAGACAGACACAAAGAGACATACACAGACAAAGAGACAGACTGACAGGGAACGAGACAGACAGGGAAAGAGAGGGAACGAGAGAGACAGGTTAAGAGACAGACACAGACAGGTAAAGAGACAGACACAGACAAAGAGACAGATACAGGGAAAAAGAAACAGGGAAAGAGAGGGAAAGAGACAGACAGGGTAAGAGACAGACAAAGACAGGTAAAGAGACAGACAAAGAGACAGACACAGAGAAAGAGGGAAAGAGACAGACAGGGAAAGAGAGGGAAAGAGACAGACAGGGAAAGAGAGGGAAAGAGACAGACAGGGAAAGAGACAGACAGGGAAAGTGACAGAGATAGATAGACAGACAGGGAAAGAGATTGAGACAGACGGAGAAAGAGACAGACAGACAAAGAGAGAGACAGAGAGATATATACAGAGGGGGAGACAGATATTATAATTACATTTATATCTATTTTTTGTGGTTTTTGTGTGGTGAATACATTTTTGTTAATACATTCTATTTTGTTAACAGCAGTTATTAACCTGGGCGAAGCCGGGTAGTACAGCTAGTATATATATATATATATATATATATATATATATATATATATATATATATATAATATATAGAGAGAGATAGATACTGTAGATATATAGATAGATAGATAAAATGGAATGCATCTGGCCGCTAAATTCCCATGCTCACGTATAAACGCACCTTGATTGCAGCGTGGGCAGGCTTTGTAACGCAGATGTTATCACACCTGCCTCTGATGCCAGCACCCCCCGGAGAAGTAGGTCACAGTGGAGCAATATCTCTCTAGGGATGCCGGCTTGATATGTAGAAGGTTGTGTTGCACTGTCAGTTCTGGAGAGCTACAGGCAGGCAGCAGCATTGCATTTTGACAGCTCCTTGGCAGGGGAGATTAGCATTGAAACTCATCTATCAAGACAATGTGATGTTTGTCACTGACTGGAGCTCATAGAAAAACCTGAATTAAACTCTGTTCTTCTACACAGAACTGCGTTGTATCTGAATTTTACCTTCACCCAGTGCAAGATTCTGTTTGCTGAACTAATCCTGGACTTAAAGAGGACCAACCACCAGGATTTTCCTATATAAAGTAAAACCAGTGCTATACTGGCGCTATCATGCTGATTCTATACATACCTTTAGTTGTGAGATCGGATGTATAGTTTCTGAAATACAGGCAAGCAAAGTCTGTGAAATGCACTGTTATTTGATGAGAGGTGCAACGGAATATCTGATAGGTGGGTTGGGTTTTGCTAGTTATTCCCACCCTGTCTGCCAGTCTGTCCTTCCTCCCCATGACTACCGGGCCACTACAGTAAATCTAAACTTTGTGCAGGTCACGGATCATCAGGCAGCACTGCAGGTGATGGGACCCGGACGAGCTCCCCTTGAGAGGCAGCGGCACCCAGAGACTTGGTTTGCCCAGTTGTCAGCATCTGCTTACTGGCTGAATAAGTACATGAGTGATCTCCCAGTCACAGCACCCAGTATCATCTTCCACAGCCTACCCCTACCCGTGGAGGGTAACGACACCTTGCTGCCCCATTCCATCACCCCGGGTACTCCCAACGGCAGCGGCAGTACCAGGGCCACCACTAGGAATTTCAGGGCCCCATACTGGCAAAATTATGGGGCCCCCCTGAGACTCCACCCCGGCTCCGCCCCCATCTCGCAAACCTTCCACAGTCCGCCACCACTCTTGGAAAAACACTATATATATAATACACACACAGTCATGGCCACAAGTCTTAGCACCCTCGAAGTTGTTCCAGAAAATGAAGCATTTCTCTCAGAAAAGTAATAATACACCCTCTACATCGCCTGCCCCCTCCATAATGCACCTTCTACATCGCCCCTCTCCATAACACCATAACACATCACCTACACCGCCTCTTTCCATAATACACGCTCTACACCTCCCTGCTCAATAATACACGATCTACACCGCCTCTCTCCATAATACACCCTCTACACCGCCCTGCTCAATTAACAACCTCTACACCACCCTGCTCCATAACACCCTCTACACCGCCCCGCTCCATAACACCCTCTACACCACCCCGCTCCATAATACACGCTCTACACCTCCTCTCCTACACTGCTCCTATGTATAATATCCCCACACATACTCTACCCCTGTGTAAAATATCTCTCCCACACACACTGCCTCTATATATAATATCACCCACACACACTTCCCCTCGATATAATATCCCTCACATACGCTGCCCCTCTGTATACTATCCCCCACGCAAGCTGCCCCTCAGTATACAATCTCCCACACACAAACACACACACACACACACACACTTTGCCCATCCTGGCATATACAGGTACATCTCTATAAACTAGAATATCATCAAAAAGTTTAATTTATTTCAGTAATTTAATACAAAAAGTGAAACACATATATTGTATAGAGTCATTACACACAGTGATCTATTTCAAGTGTTTATTTCTGTTAATGATTATGGCTTACAGATGATATTCTAATTTACTGAGATGCACCAGTATGTCCCCATTCTGGGCCCTTCTTGGTATTTATGTCCTCCTTCCAGTATATATATCCGCCTCCTGGGCCTATTCTGGTTTTTGTCCCCTTCCTAGCATGTATGTTCTCCTCCTGGTATATATGTCCCCTCCCTAGGATGCTTCTGGTATATATGTCCCCATCCTGGAATATATGGCCCATCCTGGGGGTATCCAGGTATATATATATATATATATATATATATATATATATCCCCCTCCTTTGTACATTCTATTATCTATGTACTTATCCTGGTTTATGTCCCCTTTCTGAGCTCCTCCTGGCATATATGCTGCAAAAAGAAAAAAAAAAAAACCCCAAACATTTTACTCACCCTCCCCGGCTCCCACGTCGTGCAGCGTCCTCTCTGAGCCACGATGCATTTCAGCTGGATATGCGCCCTCCAACGCACATCCAGCTTAAGCAAGGCGGGGACCGAGGCCCCTCCACCACCTCTGGTGATCGTACCGCTCCTGTGTTCGGCTCAAAGAGCGATTATCTGTTTCCTTAGGATAGATCACCAATGTCTGATTGGTCGGAGTCTGGCACCCCAGCCAATTGCCTGTTCTAGGTGCCGTGCAAGTGGTGGCCAGAAGTGCTTAGTTTCGGATCTGCTCCGTATTCTGATTGTGGCAGCAGCCTACTATTAAAATCAATGGGGCGGATGTGCAGGACCCGGCCGCGGATACTGTCAGAGCAGATCCAGAAATAAGCATTTCCGGCCACCTGCACCAAGAGCAGCTGTTCAGTGGGGGTCCTATTGCGCTCTTATAAGAAGCAATGCACAAGTGGGACCCAGGCCTAATAATGACACACAGTCAGTATCACAAATAAATATTTACATTCAGGTACCTTATAGATGACGTTGTGTCTGAGTCATTTCTTTATATTCTTTATCTTGTCCTGACGCCATGATGACTTTTCACATTCACATCTCGTCTCTGTAGATTTCCATCTTCTCCGGTCTTTTGCAGCACATCCCGACAAGATGCCCCTAAAAATAGCAGAATGATTATAATACTCCTATTTAAAAATAATATTTAAATAATGGCCCCTCTTATTGTGTTCTCTGCACAAAATATGACCTCACACTGTCCCTCTTATAGTACATTCCCTCCACACTTCCTCTCTTTCCATACTGAGCCTACTCTTCACACTGTCCTTTACACTGTGTCCCCTTATACTGCCCAGTCTTTATACTGTGCCTTTATCACACTCCCCCTCCTTGCTATGGCTTCACACTGTCCTCCCATTCTGCCCCTTCTCCATACCGCCCCCCTCCACTACCCAGTCTCTATTCTGTGCCCCCTCACATTCTTCTCATCCCTTACTGTCTCTGCACTACCTCTTGTGTCCATATACTTTTTCCCTCACTCCCCATCCTGCTCACTTGCTCCTCATACTATGTCACTCTTTATTCTGTGTGCTCAAAATGTATATCCAGTTCGCTCCACTTCCTCTCTCTCCCCATGCATCAACCACATCCTCTCTCCCCCCACGCATCACCCCTCATCTTCTCTCCCCCCACGCACCCCTCTCCCCATATGTGACGCCCTGGGCAAGCCAGGGGTCACAGGTCACAACACCACACGCACCCCACATTCCCTGCAGGTACACACTAGGTCAAAACACAAATCCTTGTTGCCTTCCTCCAGGGGCTGGTGTCCACACCAGGGGGTGGGCCAGGCAGTTGGCTCCGCCCACCAAGGAGTACACAGCCCTGGAGGCAGGAGGAACCAGGCAGATAGAGTTTGGACAGGAAGAAGAACAGTTAAGGAAGTGAAAGTAGAAGGAAGTGAAGTAGTAGTGGAGCTAAAGGAAAAGCAACAGAGAAAGTGACAGAAAGAAGCCTGAAGTTAGTCCGGGTGTGTGCCCCGGACTGAGACAGCAAGGTTGGCAGATGGCGGTGACCGTCTGCAGGCGAGACTGATTGGAGGTTGCCGAAAGGACCGTGGACGGGTGGTGACCCGGCGGTACCGGAGCGGTATACGAAGATTAGTCAGCACCAGGGCAGGGGCCTTTCGGATCCCGGCAAGGCTTGGAGTCGCCGAATTTGCCAAATCCGTCAGTGAAGGGGACGACTGTCTCCCAACAACCAAGTCCCGTTTGAAGGCAACAGTCCGACCGTTAAGGGGAGACACCGCCACCGCCAAGGCACCAGTTTCCCAGGGCCAGCACCTGCGGGCAAGAGTGGAGCTCCTCCGGCTCATATCTAAGCTGGGGAGCGGGTTACCGGTGGGAACCCATCGCTACCAAACAACAACACATAGGTGCAGGGAAGAGACCGTCACCGTCAACTGCAGGGGATATCAGCAGCGCAGCCGTCTGAGGGACCCGTCCAACCAGCCGTTTGTTTACCGAGAACTGTGTCGTGTTTACTGGCTGAGTGAGTACCTCCGTGCCGTGCGGCACAGTGCTGCCCCTGTGCCCCTGCACCTCCACAGGCCCCACACCCGCCTGTCCACCATCCAACCCCATCACTGGGCCCCGGGATCACCAACCCCTACCCACGGAGGGGCAACACAACAACTGGCTGCTCAATACCATCACTCCCGGGATCCCCAGCCCGAGAAGCGGTGGTGTACACCTAATCACCACAACCGTGGGTGGCGTCACGGACAATAAACTATCCCCACACCCAAACCCCCTTTCACTCACGGGCGAGGAGCACCGCTCGAGTCCCCGGGATCCGGCCCATCGCTCGAGCCACCGAGCAGCGGCAGCAGCAGGCCGCAGCAGCCGCAGCGGCAGCCGGACCCGAGCAGTAGGGAGAGCGCGGCGTCCCCTCCTCCGCCCGCGACAACTTGGCGTCACGAACAGGATCTTACCGCTCTGCCGTTGGGTAGAGGTGCGCCTTGTGACCGCCGGAGGTATCCGGCTGAAAAATTTCAGAAGTCGCCATCTTTGGCGCGAAAAGTTCCCACTCGAGCGTCTTCTCGAGTAGCAGAGGCGCGAAGGCCAAAACCCCGCCCCAATAGAGGAGGGGCCGGAAAGAAGCTAAGGGGGACGCGATGGCGGCTGGCTGCATGTGAACGCAGATATAAAAGCAGGGACGCCAGGACTCTGCAGTCACCCTGTTCCTGGAAGGAGTTGCCAGCAGAATGTGGATGCCGTCCCGAAGCACCGTAGCCCCCGCGCCGGGAACCACGGCGTGGGTGGAGATCCGGACCGCGCAGCTCTTTCAAAGGCTGCAGGTCAAAATGCAGCTCCTCATGGAGGAGTGGGAGGCCGACATGGCGGACGTGATAGCGACCGTGCGGAGACGCGAGGAGGAAGCCGAGGAAGGGAGGGTGAGTGACCCACGCCCCGATGCCCTTGAAGGGCCGGTCATCGCGGCTGCGGGACCCGGTCCAAGCCCTCTCACTCTGTTGCCTCCCTCGCCACCCGTCTCGGAAGCTGTGACCCCGCCACTAGGCCCGCTGCCACCGCAACCGGTAGCGATACCCAGCATGCTCGCCCCGGCGGACCGACCTGTAGCCGGAGCCCGTAGCAAGTCGGAGGTGCTGCCATGGAAGGCCCCGAAGTCTGCACCGGAGGCAGCCCCTGAGAAGTCCCCCGAGATGGAGATGATGACGGCCCCGGCAGTCCGCCCGGCCGCAGCGGAGGCGATCCTCGTTCAAACGCCAACACCGCAAGTCACGTTGACCACTCCCCAGGCACCGGGCCTCGGCTGAGGCACGGCGGGGATGTAGCTGCCAGGAGGCAGAGCAGGCCATGTCACAGCGGGGTCCCTCATTGCTGAAGGTGCCGGTTGTAGCCGACACGGAGGGACTCCAGCTGGGCCCGTCCCCCACACAGGCTGACCCAGAGCAGGCCACTGATTGGTGGGGCCCACGGCAGTATGAGAGGCCGGTCGTAGCCGGCGCTGAGGGCACCCAGGTGGGCCTGGCTCCTGAGCGGGAGTTGCGGATGTGCATGCCCGTATTTATGTGAGAAAGAGTGGCAGCGGGATGCCGTTGCACCGTCCCCGTTGGGACCACCAGTGTGTGTGTTTTGAGTTTGAAAAATGAAAAATGATTACCGAACAGTCACCTGATTCTTCTGTGATTTGGAAACCGGCCGTTGCCGACACCATTGTCCCCGTGGGGACCGTTTAAAAGTTTGCATAGGAACTCCTATGGACAAGCCCGTCAACTTGCAGGGCAACCACAGACGTAAGTGGCATGTAAATAAGTTGAGTTACCGTTACCGTTTCCGCAATTACCGCCTCCGGAGAGGCAGGTTGGAGGGAGGGCCCTCAGCAGAGCAGGCTGGGGCCCAGCCACCACAGGAACCGGTGGCTACCCTCTGGAGGGGAAGGACAGATCCCGCTCGGGTAACTTGTGCTGGACTGGGGTCAAGGGGTGCTGCCTGGGTTTTAGGGGCAGCATCAGGGCCAGGTTACTTGGGTGGGAGAGATCGGAGACCGTAACCGTTAACCGTTTTAATGTTTGCAACGTTTAAGAACTGAACCTCCCGATCTGGGATGATGCCATAAACTGTAAATATGTTACCGTTTTTCTTATCTTTACAGAAAACAAAAAGGAAAATAAAACCGGTGTTGGACGGGCAGCCCGAGGACGGTCTGCGTTTTGCTAAGGGGGAATGTCACGCCCTGGGCAAGCCAGGGGTCACAGGTCACAACACCACACGCACACCACATTCCCTGCAGGTACACACTAGGTCAAAACACAAATCCTTGTTGCCTTCCTCCAGGGGCTGGTGTCCACACCAGGGGGTGGGCCAGGCAGTTGGCTCCGCCCACCGAGGAGTACACAGCCCTGGAGGCGGGAGGAACCAGGCAGATAGAGTTTGGACAGGAAGAAGAACAGTTAAGTAAGTGAAAGTAGAAGGAAGTGAAGTAGTAGGGGAGCTAAAGGAAAAGCAACAGAGAAAGTGACAGAAAGAAGCCTGAAGTTAGTCCGGGTGTGTGCCCTGGACTGAGACAGCAAGGTTGGCAGACGGCGGTGACCGTCTGCAGGCGAGACTGATTGGAGGTTGCCGAAAGGACCGTGGATGGGTGGTGACCCGGCGGTACCGGAGCGGTATACGAAGATTAGTCAGCACCAGGGCAGGGGCCTTTCGGATCCCGGCAAGGCTTGGAGTCGCCGAATTTGCCAAATCCGTCAGTGAAGGGGACGACTGTCTCCCAACAACCAAGTCCCGTTTGAAGGCAACAGTCCGACCGTTAAGGGGAGACACCGCCACCGCCAAGGCACCAGTTTCCCAGGGCCAGCGCCTGCGGGCAAGAGTGGAGCTCCTCCGGCTCATATCTAAGCTGGGGAGCGGGTTACCGGTGGGAACCCATCGCTACCAAACAACAACACATAGGTGCAGGGAAGAGACCGTCACCGTCAACTGCAGGGGATATCAGCAGCGCAGCCGTCTGAGGGACCCGTCCAACCAGCCGTTTGTTTACCGAGAACTGTGTCGTGTTTACTGGCTGAGTGAGTACCTCCGTGCCGTGCGGCACAGCGCTGCCCCTGCGCCCCTGCACCTCCACAGGCCCCATACCCGCCTGTCCACCATCCAACCCCATCACTGGGCCCCGGGATCACCAACCCCTACCCACGGAGGGGCAACACAACAACTGGCTGCTCCATACCATCACTCCCGGGATCCCCAGCCCGAGCAGCGGTGGTGTACACCTAATCACCACAACCGTGGGTGGCGTCACGGACAATAAACTATCACCCTTCATCCTCTCTCCCCCCACACACCACCCCTCATCCTCTCTCCCCATACTGTGTCCAAAGAAATTTCTCCCTCCCCATCCTCTCTTCCGACCTTCCTCTTCCGACCTCTCTCCCCCATGCATCAACCCCATTCTTTCTCCCCCTACACATCACTCCTCATCCTCTCTCCCCCCACGCATCACCCCTCATCCTCTCTCCCCTCACACATCACCCCTCATCCTCTCTCTCCCCATACATCACCCTTCGTCCTCTCTCTCCCCATACATCACCCCTCATCTTCTCTCTCCACATGCATCACCCCTCATCCTCTCTCTCCCCATGTATCACTCCTCATCCTCTCTCTCCCCATGCATCAACCACATCCTCTCTCCCCCCACGCATCACCCCTCATCCTCTCTCCCCCACGCACCACCCTCATCCTCTCTCCCCCCACGCACCACCCCTCATCCTCTCTCCCCCCACACACCACCCCTCATCCTCTCTCCCCATACTGTGTCCAAAGAAATGTCTCCCTCCCCATCCTCTCTTCCGACCTTACTCTGTCCACAGATAGTATGGTGGAGAGAGGGTGAGAGAGGGACCAGTTTCCTTAGATACCCACCTCTCACCACATACTATTTCTCTTCTGTGTCTTCAGCTCCACTGGGCGCTTGCAACCACCCTGGGCCTCGGTGTTCACTTTTGGAAATGACTTCTCTTTCTCCAGTTTCTAGGGACTGTTCCCTGTATGCAGCCTGATCCCTCTACCCGATGGTCAGTGGAACAGGCCACAAGCTTGAAAGCCTTGCAGTAGCCCTGGAATCCTTTCTGTAGTTCTCTGCTGTGGTGTCACCTGGGCCTAGCTGGGCCCCAGGGTCTCCACCAGGAAGCTTCACTTTCTGTTGCTGTTCTGAGGTTTCAACCTCTCTCTCTGTTTCACTCCTCTCCTCTCTGACCATCTCAGTCTCTCTCCCTTCACTAACTAACTACACTTGACCTTCCTGTCTCTGCTCTACTCTGCTGTTGGCTCCTTCCACCTCCCCAGTTGCTAGGCCCCACCCCATGGGAGAAGAGATGGGTCTTACGGCCCCCCAGCATGCAGCATGGGGGGTTGCTGCCACTATCCCTGGTCCCAAAATATGACTAACAATGGGTGTAGTGTGAATTTGCCTGTGAGCCGGCGTTTACCCTTTTCCTTACCCAGGATGGGACATCACACCTCTGGCTGAGGTGCAATGTCTCTGTGGCGACGGAAGCCTCAGGGGCGCCACATATGCAGCTGCATATCCGGTATCTCCAGCACATGTGGATAATTTGCATGCGATGCAAATTAGCCACGTGTATAGTGGCAAAAGCAACACTGCCAGGTCTTCTGCTACGACTGTGACTAGGGGGGGGCCCGGTGAAGAGGGGTGGGGGCCCGGCTGGCCCGGAGCTTAATAAACTAAGTAATTAATTAGTCTCTGGCTCAGCCGGGCCCCCCCTCTTCACCGGGCCCCTTACACCAGTCTTAGTAGTAATGCCCTGATGGCGGCCCTGGGCGGTACTCCCATTTACCGCACACAACGGGTGGCGTCACGAACTACAACTCCCCTGTAAATAACCCCTTTTTACTTTAGAGTGTGGCCCCTAAGCCCCCGGGTCCGGAGACTCTCGAGCCACGAATGGACACTGCCCACGGATCCGAGCGGTTCGATTTGCTGCTGGGGCGGCACAGTTGTGCTACCTGTATTTATGCCTAGTGTTTTTTGATTTCTGGCTACTACATGGCCAGGGGGCATGTACATAGGCTTAAGGTGTGTTTCTGTCATTAGGGCATGACAATACATCTCCTATTGTTGGTATACATGTAGCACATTAAAGGCTATTGTTACTTGTATTGCCTTCTGGTTACAGTTAACTATATATAAACTATGTCAGTTATCTGACATCTATATAAGTTTCTATTCACTGACACTTTTGACCCCCCCCCCCCCCTATATTTTTGACTATCATGGGAGTTGCACTATCTATTTGCCTGCATAGGCAATGGTACAGTATATAATCACTGATTGCCTGTGGCTGTTCATTCTAAAAAACCTTTCTCCCTCATTTACGTAGTGGTTGCATTGGCTGGAAGGGGGACTGATTTCCAGTTCCTATGTCCACTTGGTGCAGGTTTTTATTCATGACTTTCTTTTTGGTCTCTAGCCTGGTATTTTTGTAATTTTTGTATTTTTTGCACTGTTGTAAAATAAAATATTTTAAACTTTCCAACATATTGCTTGGTTTTCGTTCTTCCTGTCCTCCCTTTCTAAAATGTTGTTTGAAGTACATACCCACCCCAGGGATCACTATGTAGTGTAACCCTGGGTTGTTTACTAATTGATATGGCCTTATTTCTGTTTTGGTTAATACCCTAATGGAGGTGCAGTACCCTGTGGCGCCTGAAGCCTCAGGGGCGCCACACACCTACACAGAAATATTGCTCCACATGAATCCCATTTGAGTTCCCATACAGTACGATATCCTTTCATGGCTCGCACATTGCCCCCACACAGGATAATGTCACTGCAGTACATTCCACCACACACAATTTGATACCTCCAGTTTCGACACACAACATGACACCCCCACATCCCCCCCCCACAAACTATAATGCCACCCACAGTTCCACCACATAGTATGATGTACTGACCGCTTCCCACACACAGTAAGATACACATCCAGTACCAAACACACATTACGATGCCTCCGCAGCTCACCACACCCAATATGATGCCTCCAAAGCTCACAACACATAGTATGATGCCCCCATACGCAGTATGATGTCCTTGAAGCTCAGCCCAACCACACACAGTAGTATGATGTCCCCATACGCAGTATGATGTCCTTGAAGCTCAGTCCAACCACACACAGTATGAAGCTTCTACAGCTTCCTACACACAGAATGATGACATCAAAGTTTTCCCGACACAGTATGAAGCTTCTAGAACTCATGCAGCCCCACATACAGACCATATTATGAAGTCCCCACTTAGTAAGATGCTTCACAGCACCCCACACACACACTATGATTCCTCCCAAAGTCCCCCGTAAAAGTATATAATTACCCCCAGTGTCCACCATACACTATGATGTCCTACATTGCCTCCACATATAGTATGATGCCCACCATGCAATATAAGGGCATGATGGAGTGAAGGGACACACACAATAGTTTTTGCAGACATGTGTAAACTGCGTGTCTGCAAGGAAACATCACCATCTGCTGACCAAAAATATTATGTCTGGAGAAAGCAGAGAAATTTACAATAGTAGGAACCAAAGAGTGAAGTATCTGTCTCCTAGTGGAAAGATTAGAGATGACACCAGGTCAGGTAACAGCTGTGGTGTAGTTAATAATTCTAAAAGCCTGGGAGAGCAAAGAAGGGGAGATGTTGTAGCATGACGGTTATCTGTGTATCTGAGCGGCTTAAAGCCTGCTTTACACGCTGCAATGTATCTTACGATGTGTCGGCGAGGTCACATCGTAAGTGACGCACATCCGGCATCGTAAGTACATTGCAGTGTGTGACAGGTACATGCGATTGCGATTGAACGTAAAAACGTTCATCGCATACACATCATACCTGTCTCTAGAATTGCACGTCAGATTGTTCATCGTACCCGGGGTAGCACACATTGCAGTGTGTGACAGCCAGGGAACGATGAACAGATCTTACCAGCGTCCTGCGGCTCCCGGCCCACAATGCGGAAGGAAGGAGGTGGGCGGGATGTTTACGTCCCGCTCATCTCCGCCCCTCCGCTTCTATTGGCCGGCTGCCGCGTGACGTCGATGTGACGCCGAACGTCCCTCCCACTCCAGGAAGTGGACGTTCGCCGCCCACTTCGAGGTCGTATGGACGGGTAAGTACGTGTGACGGGGGTTACTCGTATGTGCGGCACGTTCAAGAAATTGAACGTGCCACACATACGATGGGGGCGTTGCAAATCGCATCCAAGATCATATGCGAAATTGCAGCGTGTAAAGCGGGCTTTACAGCCTCAGATCCCGGAGAAGACCCTTGACCAGATCCTGGAGAAGAACTGTGAACAGATCCCTGATGACCAGATCCTAGGGGAATTCTGAAAACAGATCCTGGAGAAGACCCGACCCAAAAGAGCTAGAGCCGAGAGGGATTAGCTAGGACCCGGCCATAGCGGACGATCATTTGTGTGAGTTGTCGCTTCTTGAATGAATGTACAGAATCAAGTGGGGACTTAGGCCGCCCTTCGGAGAGTAAAGGCGGTCAGTGTACCTAGGGGGCAGAATAATTCACCAATTTGGACTTGCGGCCTAGTGGGTAATATTGTTGACCCCCATTAGGGCCTGTGTGATATTTGTGTAACTTATAGAGTGACAACGGGGACTGGTCCAGTAGTAACTTTGACATTCCCTGATCGAAGCATTGGGACTTAGATAACCGTGACAGTAGCCATTATTTAATAATAAGAACAGAATGATAGTGTCTAAATAATATTGTGTTTATATCCTATCCATCATATTTGCTGTATTTTTCTTGTAATATAAACTGTTTCATTGCTATTCTTGTACCTTATCCTTGATCCTGTGCTGAAGGATGTGACTAGTAAATAAATTGTTGTTTATTCAACTATCACTGTATCCTCAATGTCTGCGCTGTCGCATTTTTATTGCTGATAACACCCTCACAGTCACCCCCTACACACGTTATGATGCCCCCCACACAGCCCTCCAACTCAGTAATTAATTTGCGAGAGTCACTAGATTTCACAAAAGTACTATAGACTACAGTGCAGAGCAGAGTACGCCTGCACAGGAGCGAGATTGGGGCTGCTGTCTGGATGACATAAGATGCCCCTTATGAACTGAGCCAGCATCTTTCCCAGAAGATGATGGTACTACTCAGCGAGCGAGCTCAAGGCAGATCAAAGTGCGCCTGCGCAGGACCACAATGCCCGCCTGTGTGCATAATGTAGGACGTGTCATGCATCCCGGCTTCAGAAGAAGGAGGACAAAGATGGCCGAAAGTGGAGACATCGAACCCGGAGAATGGAGACACCCATCCGACCCATCTGCACCGCACCGACCATTTAAGTAAGTATTATAAAGTCATTTTTACGTTCTACACAGCGGCCTGGGCCATGTTAGAATGCTGGATATAAGAGCCCAGTGGTGGTGGCCGCAACTCATAGTCACCAAATCTGGTGACAGGTTCCCTTTAACAAAGGTCCTAGACGTTCAAGTCCATTCAGATATGGATTTATCCACAAAGCCTGCTTTAGCATTCCAACCCAACCACCCTCACTTCGAGAAGTTCTGGCTTCCTATTTCTGCTGTGGTAATCCTGCAGCTGTACACCCTGCGACTTGCCCCAAAAACCCGGACTAGCAAAGAAGGCACACCAGTGGGCGGCACACCCTGTCAGGCACACCAGTGGGCGGTTTCGCTGGAATAGGGCCACCCACCTAGGGGTCAGACAGACTGGTTGGAGGGACACAGAGAGTGAGCTTTCAGTGAGAGAGGAGCTGAAGTGGCAGCTCCTAGTGAGCTGGGAGAAGAGAACAGTGGTAGCCCTCAGAGAGTGAGATCCCTCGAGCCACCGCGGCTCCAGATCCGAGCGGCTCGGTCGCTGGCACGGGGGCAGTACACATTTATATATGTCTTCATGAGCAGGAACACATGACCGTCTCGGCCACTCTCTTAAATGTATTCCCAGGAGGGACAAGGGTGTTCCCATTAAGGCCAGAGTCAGGTTTGGGGCAACATTTAAACACCACCAAAATGTAATGGGAACCATACACATTAGATTAAGTTTGTCTACATTGACCAATTTCAGTAAGACCGGTCAACCATCTAATGTATAGCTTTTGCCTAAAGAAAGTTCAGGAAGGAAGGATAGGTCATATTGGATGTTAACATGTCCAATCCCTTTGTCCTAAAGTAGATAAGCTACCTCCAACAAAGGTGTCTGGCAGCAGCTTATTCTGTTGCTTATTGAGATTGCATGCACGTTTGGCCAAAATCAGCACATGGGGGTGTTGGTCAGGCCCGGCGTCAGCACCCGGCAAACCCGGTCAAATGCCGGGGCCCTGGGCTGCCAGGGGGCCCACTCGCGGTGGAAGGGGGGCCCGGTGCCCGCGCTGTCACTGGCTTCCCGCCCGCCGAGGATCGCACTTTCAATTGTATTGGCATGATGAAAGCCACCGCCATGGCGCGCTCCCTCTCTCACCATTCTCCCCGCTATGTCTGACACTGTCAGCGTTCTGAGCCTCTGACAGCTCAGCAGCGGAGCGCGGTGACGTCATCACTGCGCACCTGCTGAGAGGTCAGAGCGACAGCGGTGAACGCGCCGAGGAGACCGGAGCAGCGGGAGAACGAGGAATAGTGAGTATTTATCGTGGTGGCCAGACGACCATGGAGGTGCATTAAATGATATGGGGCTGTGTACTACATGGAGGTGCCTAAGGCTATCAGGGTCTGCACTGTGCTATATAGGTGCTGTGTACTACATGGAGGTGCCTAATACTCTCAGGGTCTGCACTGTGCTATATATGGCTGTATACTACATGGAGGTGCCTAATGCTATGTGGGTCTGCACTGTGCTATATGCAGCCTGTATACTATATGGAGGTGCCTAATGCTATCAGGGTCTGCACTGGGCTATATACGGGCTGTGCACTACATGAGGATGTCTAATGCTATCTAGATCTGCACTGTGCTATATGGCAGCTGTATACTACATGAGGATGCCTAATGCGATCTGGGTCTGCATTGTGCTTTATGCAGCCTGTATACTACATGAAGGTGTGTCGCGGGCGGAGGAGGGGACGCTGCGCTCACCCACTGCTCGGGTCCGGCTACTGCTGCTGCTGCTCGATGGTGGCTCGAGCGGTGGGCCGGATCCCGGGGACTCGAGCGGCGTTCCTCGCCCGTGAGTGAAAGGTTTGGGTTAGGGATATTGTCCGTGACGCCACCCACGGTTGTGGTGAGATTGGTAACACCACCGCTGTTCTGGACGGGGATCCTGGGAGCGATGACAGGGAGCAGCTTGGATGTTGTTTCTCCCCTCTGTGGGTAGGGGTTGGTTGTCCCGGGGCCCGGTGAAGGGTTTAGGGATGGCAGGTGGGTTACGGGGCCTGGTGAGGTGCAGGGTCGCGGGGGCAGCGCGGTGCCGCACGGCACAGTAGTACTCACTCAGCCAATGATGAATACAAAGTCTCAGGTAAAACAAACGGCTGGATGGACGGGTCCCACAGACGGCTGCGGTGTTTCTCCTCCCGGCAGGTTGATGGTGACTGCCTTTCCCTGCACCTTTGTAATGTGTACGGTTCCAATGGGTTCCCACCGGTAACCCGCTCCCCAGCTTGGATGGGTGCTGAAGGAGCCCCTTTTGCCCGCAGGCTCTGGCCCTGGGAACCGTAGCCTTGGCGGTGACTGTGTTTCCCTCTATCGTTTGGACTGTTGCCTTCAATCTGGACTTGACTGCTGGGAAACCCCGGAGGTTCCCTTCGCTAACGGATTTGACAATTTCAGCGGCGACTCCTAGCCTTGTCGGGGTCCGTAAGCCCTGCCGGATGGTGCTGGCTTCTCTTTGCTCACCGGTCCGGTACCGCCGGGCCACCGCCCGTCCACGGTCCTTACGGTTGGCTCCAATAGGCCTCTCCTGCAGACGGTCACCACCGTCTGCCAACCTTGCTGTGCTGTCCGGGCCACACACCCGGACGCTGTCAGTCCGCTCTTTTACCACTTCACTTCACAACTCCTAAACTGATCTGACTCCTTTTCCCACCTCCAGGACTGTGAACTCCTCGGTGGGCGGGACCAACCACCTGGCCCACCCCCTGGTGTGGACATCAGCCCCTGGAGGAAGGCAACAAGGCTTTTGTGTTTGGCTTTGGTGTGCCTGACCGGGGTGTGGGGTGTGTTGGTGTAGTACCTGTGACGACCTGGCTTATCCAGGGCGCCACAGGTGCATAATGCTATCTGGGTCAGCACTGTGCTATATGGCGGCTGTATACTACATGAGGGTACTCAATGCTATGTGGGTCTGCACTGTTCTATATGGCGGCTCTATACTACATGAGGGTGCCTAATGCTATCTGGGTCTGCATTGTGCTATGTGGGGGCTGTATACTACATGAGGATGCCTAATGCTATATGGGTCTGTATTGTGCTATATGGGCGCTGTTTAATGTTGTATGGGGGTTGCATAGTGCCATATGGGGGCTGCATAGAGAACTATGGGGACTTCATAACACTATATGGAGGAATATGGGGGCTGCATACTACTATACTCCCAGAGTTGTATGTTACCTCCACCCCAGTGCTGTATAACCCCTCAGAGCTGTGTATACCCACAGAGCTGCATGTCACCTCCCCACCTCAGAGCTGTTTGTCCCCCCACCCCAGAGCCACTGCCCCCCTCTTGAGCTGTATGCCCCCCTCTGGAGCTGAATGTCCCCCATTGCTGTATACCCCCTTTCCTCAGTAATATGTATGTCCCCAAGTAATGTGTATGTCCCCAGCCTCTCTTGTGATGTATATACAGCAGTGTTAGTGTTCTCTATGTGCGGCCATGTCTGTTAGTGACGGCCACCAATCAGCGTGGCACAGACACATGCCCAGGAGGAGCTGGATGGAGACAAGCGGGGAGGTGAATGAGGCTGTTGCCGGCTTCCCAATATTTGAAATTTCTCTAATGTGTCTGTGTGTGCATGTATGATGTGTATATATGTATGTCAGTGTATATGACTGTGTATAGATTTTTGTCTGTTTATATGTGTTTTTGTGAATTTCCCTTTAAATATGTATGTGTACATATGACTGTATGGGTATGTATCTGTGCATGTCTATGTGTGGATGGGGCCCACTGAGACTCTTTCGCCCAGGGCCCACAAAAACCTGGAGTCGGCCCTGGTGTTGGTCCATCAAACCTTTTAACTTTTATAGTGTTAAGAGATAATTATCTACATATCTATTCGCTAAAATATTGTTGCAGTTATAGTCCAGTTAAAACACGAAAAAAAAAAAAACCCTTACCCTGAACAAATTCCAAGAAAGCGTTTTATTGTTTTTTTTGGTAGTATTACATGTAGGGAAAAACATACTAAAAGTTTACCAAGATAGGGTTACCACAAAGGGTCCAAATGTGACGTCAAAGAATATGGCCGCCAAAGCTGTAAAATGTTAAAGGCCTTTCAGTGTCTATCATATTTCTTTTACAATTACTACTATTATATATTTATGCCATCAGTTTTCCATAGATTTATGAATGGCTTGTGTGCCGCCCCGTGCTCGGCAGTCGAGCCGCTCGGGTCCGGACCTTCAGTGGGTGGCTCGAGGGTCTCCAGGCCCAGGGGTCCTGCGGTCACTCCGATCGAAAAGGGGTTGGTGGTGTGGGGACGTAGGTGTACGGCCAGAGCCGTGTTTAAGTTCGTGACGCCACCCACGGGATGTGGTGAAGGTGGACACCACCGCTGAAGTTACAGGGCACCCAGGAGAGATGTTGCGCAGCAAGTTGTTAACCCCTCCGTGGGTAGGGATGGTGGCCCCGGGACCCGTTGGGGGAGTTGGGCGGTGCAGGTAGATGGGCGGCCGGAGGGCACTTATGTACTCACTATTAGTAAACACACGAGTCTCTGGTAAACCATGGTGATGGTGGTCAGTGCCCGCAGCCGGCTGCAGTCTGGTCCCTCACCCGGTTGTTGGTCTCTTCCTTTCTTCCGTACCTGTTTGTGATGATGGACTACCTGCGCTTGCAACTTCAGGAGTCCGCTCCCTGGCTTGTGGTTGCCTGAGGAGCCCTTTGCCCGCGGATGCTGGCTCGTGGCATCTCTGTGCCGTGGCGGTGGCTTTCTATCCCCCTCGTTGGGCTTTTGCCTTCAGTCGGGACTTTGGGTGGGACAGGACCTATAGTCCTGGCTGCAATCAGTTAATTAGCTAGCCCCCAGTAGCTTCTGGACCTAGCTTCAGGGTCTGAGTACCCCCCTTTGTGCTCCGGTTTCCGAGTCGGTTCCCCGGGTCGGTACCAGTGGGCCACTACCCTGTCCCGGTCCACCACGGTTCCACCGAGCCATCTTCCTGGCTCCTGCAGACAGAGGCCTCCGTCTGCCTCCTAGCCAAAGGTACCCGGGCTCCTACCCTGGCACCTGTCAGTCTGCTATAGGCCTGTCACACAGGCCTGACCTCCTCCACTGAACTCTCAAACTCGACTATTGTCTTTTCCCGCCTCAGGCCATCCAAACTCCTCGGTGGGCGTGTCCAACCACCTGGCTCCGCCCCCCTGGTGTGTACTTCAAGCACTGAGGGGGGTGACTAGGGTTTAAATGTTTGGCTGCTGTCACCTTGTTAGGGGATTGGTGTAATGCGGGGCCCTATCTGTGACTACTTGGCCCGGCCAGGGCGTCACACTTTCATGTTGTAAGGTGTACTGATCAGTACTGGGCAGACCTGGGTTACGACCTAGTCATCGAGCAAGTTCTGATGCGCTCCCTAAAAACTGCAGGAGGAAGTGGAATGTCCGAACATCAGAGGGCCTTGTGGACTCTGTCTGTGCCAGTGTTCTCTTCCTACAGTGATGCAATGCAGGGTTTCACTCGCCAGAGCTTTGTCACCAGTGAACAACACAAAGAGGCAAGAACGTCAAGGACGAGAAGTGATCGTGAAGACCTGAAGAAAATTGCAGATAAACTCGAGACCTTTTCACCTTTCTCTGATGAAGTGTCTCTTCGCAACATTATCACCGGTGTCAATGCAAAGAAGGATGTGAATGTCCATAACCTTTTCACCATTGGCAGAGAAGTAGTGGCAAAAATGGAGGGTCAATCACTGTTTTCAGTTAAGTACAAGAGGTCAATGAAAGCCAAGACCCTGGCATCCAGTGAGGCAATTGTCATTGCGAAGGACAAAACAATAGACCCCGCTCTTTTGTTCCAAAGGTTTCTTGTAGTGTCTAAAACTGCTGATCTTTCCCTTGATGAGGTGATGGCCTATGAACTTTCACCATACCCACCATCCCTTTTTGAGGCAAAACATCTCTTACGCAAACCAAACAAAGCACGCCTGATGGCTGCTATAAAAGAACAGAGTTCAGATGACGCAGTACTCAAGGATGTACCAGAAGTGGAACATTATGTTCTTGACGGAGGTTCTCTTCTCCATCGACTGAAGTGGTCAGAAGGATACGATAGTATTTGATGGTTACATTGGAGGACCAAACACTAAGGACATTACCCATCAGCGACCGCGCAAAAATCGAACAAGTAACAAAGTGAACATTGCTGAAGGAACGAAATTTGTCGGGAAAAAGGAGGACTTCCTTTCGAATGTGGAGAACAAACAGTCTCTTATCAATCTCGTTTCACAGCGCATGAATGACAGAGGATGCCACGTAATACAATCACAGGGGGATGCCGATGTGGAGATTGTTAAGACAGCAGTGTCAATGTCATCCAACAAAAGTACTAGTCTCATTGGCGAAGATACAGATCTTTTGGTGTTGTTACTTCATCACGCGTCAACCAGCAATGGCAACAAGCTTTATTTCTACTCGGATAAAGGGAGCCTTGCAACAGTATACGACATTAAGGTTATGAAGAAGTTCCTGAGAAACCATGTCTGCAGCACTCTTCTGTTCCTGCATGCATTCATGGGTTGCGATACCACTTCCGCGGTTTTTGGAATCGGAAATAAAACTCAGTCTACACAAGGTTTTGAAGGGAGACTCTGTCTTAAATAGCTGTGCTAAAATGTTTTTCACACCTAAGAAAAACATAGCTGAGATTGAAGACGCTGGGTGTAAAGCGATGGTGGCATTGTTCGGGGGCAAACCTGGAGACAATCTGTCTGCAATCAGGTATTTTACTCTCTGCAAAAAAGTTGATTCAGCCAAAATTTTTGTTACACCTGAACAACTGCCACCGACCTCCTCTGCAATGAAGTATCATGCCCTTCGGAGTTGCCTCCAAGTGATGCTTTGGATGGACAATGGTGAGGCCACGGACACTACTGAATGGGGATGGGACTTGCATAACAACAGTCTAGTTCCAGTGATGATGGATACTTCACCCGCACCAAAAACACTTCTGAAAATAATTCACTGCAATTGTTCTCATGGTTGTAGTACAGTTCGGTGCACTTGTGTGGCGCCCTTGACAAGCCAGGGGCCACAGGTAACAACACACACACACACCCCCACCCCCAGCAGTTCACAGCAGACATCCCCAGTGAAACTTGATTCCTTTCCTCAGGCTCAGACAGACACACCAGGTGGGCGGAGTCAGGAGATGGAGACACCCACCCAGGAGTTTAGCTGGCCTGAGGCAGGAAAGAAGTCCAGTCAAGTCCAGGGAGAGGAGGAGAGAGAAGGTCTGCAGGGAGACAGAAGCAGACAGGGGCCTAGGTTGGAGCCTAAGGCCCCCGTGCAGAGAGTGAGGCAGACGGTAGTGGCCGTCTGCGAGAGCCGGGAAGACAGTTGGTGGAACCGTAGGTAGCCGGGGCTGGGCGGTGGCCCACCGGTACTGAATCGGGGAGCCAGCTGGAAACCGAATTGCAGGAGGAGCGTGCTCGGAGGTAAAAGAGAGGACTTACATTACCAACCTGGGGTCAGGGGAAAAACACTTCAGCCGCCTGTGGGACCCATCCATCCAGCCGTTTGTTTTACTGAGAACTGTGTCATCATTACTGGCTGAGTGAGTACCACCGTGCCATGCAGCACAGCGCTGCCCTCGCGACCCTGCACCTCTCCAGGCCCCGTAATCCGCCTGCCAGCTCCAAAACCCTCCAAGGCCCCTGGGACCACCAACCCCCCTACCCACGGAGGGGACATAACAACTACGCTGCTCCCTGTCATCGCTCCCGGGATCCCCGTCCAGAGCAGCGGTGGTGTCACAACCTCACCACAACCGTGGGTGGCGTCACGGACAATCTCCCTTACCTAACCCCTTTTTACTGTGGAGCCTGGGATCACAGACCAGGTCACGCCACCGTGATACCCACAGAAGTGACCTCGTGGCCCGGATCTGAGTACCCCCTGGTCCCCGGGCGACACATTTGGCGTCACGAACAGGATCCTACCGCTCTGCCGTTTGGTAGAGGTGCGCCTTGTTACCGCCGGAGGTGTCCGGCCGAAAATTTTGCAAAGCCGCCATCTTGGGCGCAAAAAATTTCCCGCTCGAGCGTCTTCCCCGAGCAGGAAAGGCGCGAAAGTGGAGCCCCGCCCCCTGAAGAAGGAAGTGCTAAAAAGAGACTAAGGGGGACGGGATGGCGTCCGGCCGCATGTGAACCGCGGCTGTGGAAGCAGGGACGCCAGGACTCTGCCAGTGTTTGGTTCCTGGAACAACGCTGCACGAGATGTCCCATCTGTCCGGCACCGCTGAAACCTCAGTACCCGTGCCCGCGGCCAACGCCCCGACCGACCCGTTACCTCTGTCACCGGTAGCGGAGCTCGCAGCGTCTGTGAGGGAGGGCCCAGGTCTTACCTTTGTCACCTCCCTGCCACCGGTCCCGGCTTCCATCCCAGCTGCACCGCCGATGACGACGGCCCTGGCAGTCTGCCCGGCCGCGACGGAGATGACGACGGCTCCGGCAGTCCGCCCGGCCGCAACGGCAGCGAAGCACCCATCCCGTTAACTATCTGGGCAGCCTGGTTCTGGACTGGGGTCAAGGGGTGCTGCCCATTTCTTAGGGGCAGCATCAGGGCCAGGTTGTTTGGGTGGGTGACTAAAGGACCCGTTCCGTTGCCATTATTAAAAGTGTTTGATTGTTGTTGCAACGTTAAAGTGATATGCATCCCGTGATGGGAAGTTAAAAAGTAATGCTTGTGTTTTAATGTTTGATATGCCTTTCTACTTTTTGCAGTTAAAAGAAAAATAAAACCGGTGATGGACGGGCAGCCCGTGGACGGTCTGCATTTTGCTAAGGGGGAATGTGGCGCCCTGGACAAGCCAGGGGCCACAGTTAACAACACACACACCCCCCCACCGCCAGCAGTTCACAGCAGACATCCCCAGTGAAACTTGATTCCTTTCCTCGGGCTCAGACAGACACACCAGGTGGGTGGAGTCAGGAGATGGAGACGCCCACCCAGAAGTTTAGCTGGCCTGAGGCAGGAAACAAGTCCAGTCAAGTCCAGGGAGAGGAGGAGAGAGAAGGTCTGCAGGGAGACAGAAGCAGACAGGGGCCTAGGTTGGAGCCTAAGGCCACCGTGCAGAGAGTAAGGCAGACGGTAGTGGCCGTCTGCGAGAGCCGGGAAGAGAGTTGGTGGAACCGTAGGTAGCCGGGGCTGGGCGGTGGCCCACCGGTACTGAATCGGGGAGCCAGCTGGAAACCGGATTGCAGGAGGAGCGTGCTCGGAGGTAAAAGAGAGGACTTACATTACCAACCTGGGGTCAGGGGAAAAACACTGCAGCCGCCTGTGGGACCCATCCATCCAGCCATTTGTTTTACTGAGAACTGTGTCATCATTACTGGCTGAGTGAGTACCACCATGCCGTGCGGCACAGCGCTGCCCTCGCGACCCTGCACCTCTCCAGGCCCTGTAACCCGCCTTCCAGCTCCAAAATCCTCCACGGGCCCCGGGACCACCAACCCCCCTACCCACGGAGGGGACATAACAACTACGCTGCTCCCTGTCATCGCTCCCGGGATCCCCGTCCAGAGCAGCGGTGGTGTCACAACCTCACCACAACCGTGGGTGGCGTCACGGACAATCTCCCTTACCTAACCCCTTTTTACTGTGGAGCCTGGGATCACAGACCGGGTCACGCCACCGTGATACCCACAGAAGTGGCCCAGATCTGAGTACCCCCTGGTCCCCGGGCGACACACTTGCAAAAGACACGGACTTACCTGTTCATGGGTATGCAGACCATGTCAAGAAGGGCATGGTGACAATATGAGTGAGGAAGCAGTGTCTGATGATGAAAATAGTGACTATTGACCTGACACGGTTATTCAGTGATGAAGTAAGTCTTAAAATGCACTGTGTATTAATTCTATAATTTCTAGAAATGTACATGTATGTCATGACGTCATTGATGACAGCATGACCTCGCCTGTCCATGTAGTTAGTATAAAACTTTGTATAAAAATTGTAATATGAAAATATATAGTATAAAAAATGCAAACTCTTCTGTAACCTACAGCTTTGAAATCGGGAAATATTCGTTATTTTTAGTGCGATGGCTGTCATCGTCTTATGACGTCATAGTTAGGACCTTTGTGGTGATCAATTTTTTGGAAAACTTTTAATATGTTGTTCCCGACATATAATAGTAGTAAAAAAAATCATAAAACGCTTTCTTGGAATTTGTTCTGGGTCAAACCGTATTTTGACTGGACTATTATAAATGGGTAAAAGTTTTCTGTTTGCAGCACAGACTTGTCGCAAGTACATAAAGATCTCGCTGTACCAAATATATAGCAAAATCAGCTCTTCTGCATCCTCTGAAAAATCACTTAAATGCTAAAATTTTATTTTATGGCAGAACGTGAAATCAGAGTCACCAAGAAATGTCACTGGCATCAAAATTGCTTCACAGTATGTGTTGACGAAAAGCATTTACAGAGAAGTGTTTGCCACCCGGGGATGATAATAATATCACTTAATAGGTGCAGAAAAATGTAGATGCATGGAGTCCGCTGGTATTGTAATGGCCTCTTTCCATTTCTCTTCCATACAATTACTTGGTGTTCTAAAAAGAAATGTTCTTGTTAACTCTTGTTTCTCTCCGATTGAGAAAAACAGTCCGATTTATGTTAATCGGAGTCTGATCAGACTACGATCCGTTTATTCAAAGGTGCAGAATAAAATAATAAGAAGTTGCTCTATCTTCTTCATTATATTAGTCGGTGAAGAATCGGATGTCATTCGTGTGCAGTCTTATTTTTTTCACGGACCCATAAAGTTGAATGGGCGAGTGACATCCGATTCTCGTAACCAAATCGTGCATGGTTTGATTTTTTTTACACACTAAATCGGAATTTGATAAAAATTGTTTATCTGCATTGCCCCATTAAAGAGGACCAACCAACAGGATTTTGCTATATGAGGTACTGTAAAGACCGTGCCATATAGGCAGTAAGATGCTAATTTCAGGCATACCTGTTATAGAAAGATTCGATGGTTGGTTGATTAAATATCTTTAATTAAATTGCAGAAATCCATTGTGCTTTGATTCATGTGAATAGCAAAATTCAGCCCAAAAAATTGAGCAGAAGTGTAAAGTAAAGGGTGTTTAAAAATCAATAGGTAAATAAATATAGTCCCACCAGCTACTATTCAAAAAATATATTATGGACTTAATCTTTCAAAAAGTTAACAAACAAAACCAATTCACAAGAAAACAAACCTGTAAGCATCTCTTCCCCCTGGAACGGGAACGGGAAGTCCCAGACCCGACATACGTTTCGGCGCAAGCCTTCGTCAACCTGACGCTTACAGGTTAGGATCCTACTTTCCTTTTGGATGCACCAGTACTTTACTTTGTCAGATTTCGGTCTTCAGGTTATAATAGCCTTAAGCCGGCGTCACACGCGCCGATATGTCGTGCGATTGATAAGTTGAGTATTTTTGCTCGTTAACAGTCACTCGTAGCTTTAAGGCCCCGACACACGCTATGATATATCGGGCGATATGTCGTCGGGGTCACGGATTCCGTGATGCACATCCGGCATCGTTTGACATATCGTAGCGTGTGACAGCTACGAGCGACTGTTAACGAGCAAAAATACTCACCTTATCGTTGCTCGTTGACACATCGCTCATTTTTATAAACTCGTTCCTCCTTCTGCGTGCCGGTTGTTCATCGTTCCCGAGGCAGCATACGTCGCTCCGTGTGACACCTCGGGAACGACGAACTACAGCTTACCTGCGGCCGCCGGCAATGTGGAAGGAAGGTGGTGGGCGGGATTTTACGTCCCGCTCATCTCCGCCCCTCCGCTTCTATTGGGCGGCCGCTGTGTGACGTCGCTGGGACGCCGAACGTCCCTCCCCCTTTAGGAAGAGGATGTTCGCCGCCCACAGCGTGGTCATTCTGGAGGTAAGTACGTGTGACGGGGGTTAACGACTTTGTGTGACACGGGCAACAAATTGCCCATGACGCACAAACGATGGGGGTGGGTGCAATCGCTCATGCGATCGCACGACATATTGGCGCGTGTGATGGTGGCTTTACACTCTACCTTTGTGATATCTGCTTTGTTTCTTCTTAACTACTGGTTTTGGATTAATACTGTATATTTGCCCTAACCAGTCTCCTCCGTCGGCTGCAGTGGTCTACCATCTAGTGCACTGTACTTGTATTACACGCTATTTTCTATTTTGTTATGTACTTCACAATAAAGATTATATATTTTACCTATAACTTTGGTTCATTTTCTTGTGAATTGGTTTTAGTTTGATTCATGGGTGCAATGTGGTCGGGTCTTTGTGGGTCGGGTCCTTGCATTAATTTCTCCTCCTTCGGCGTCCTCTGGCTTGCCCACATTTCTTTATTAGAATATTGCGCCGTGCTGCCATTGCTGTTGTTGGTAACGTGTGCATATTGCCACATTACTCAGGTCTTCATTAAAATGGTGCCGGAGTCTGCGCATGTGCGTACCACGATTTTCGGCACCATTAAACACACTTTGGTGAAGACTTTGAGAAACATCGGCACGTGCACAGATTTTTTACTTCTTATATCTGTGCACGTGCCGATGCTTCTCAGTCTTCACCGCATTGTGTTGAATAAAATGGCGCCGGATATGGCGGTACACGCATGCGCAGACTCGAGTGCCATTTTAATGAAGACCTTAGTACTGTGGCAATGGGCACGCACCGCTAACCAGCAATGGCAGCACAATACTCAAATACAGAAAAGGGGCAAGCCAGGAGGATGCCAGAGGAGGAATAAACGCATGGCTTTAAGGACTGGATGTGCATTAATGCAGTTTTACCTTGTTCTGAGGGATGAGCAATGCAATGCTTTCTTAGGCCACATAGACATGCTGACTATTTGGTGAGTTTTTTGCCTCAGTATTTGTAGCCAAAACCAGGTATGATTAATAAATACAGAAGTGGTGCCGTGTTTCTATTAGACTTTTCCTCTGATTGTTCCACTCCTGGTTTTGGCTACAAATACTGAGGTAAAAAATTCGCTAAATACCAAACATGGCCTAGTAAGCTCTCTTGTCAGACTGTCAGAACAAGTGCACTGATGCATTCTCACTTAAAGGGGTTTTCCTGTATTTTTACATTGATGGCCTATTCTAAAGCGCTATTTACATGCTGTGACATCGCTAACGATATATCGTCGGGGTCACGGTGTTTGTGACTCACATCCGGCGCCGTTAGCGACATCGCAGAGTCTGACAGGCAGGAGCGACCTTAAACAATCGCAAAAGAGACAAAAATCGTTGGTATATGAGAGGTTGTTCATTTACCAAAAATCGTTGTCTCGTACGTAGCGAGGTTGTTCCTCGTTCCTGCGGCATCACACATCGCTATATGTGACACCGCAGGAGCGACGAACATCTCCTTACCTCCGTCCACCGGCAATGAGGAAGGAAGGAGGTGGGCGGGATGTTACGTCCAGCCCCTCCTCTGCTATTGGACAGCCGTTTTGTGACGTCGCTGTGACGCCGAACGCACCTCACCCTTGAAGGCGGGATTGTTCGGCAGGCACAGTGACGTCGCAGAACAGCTATGTGCGTGTGATGCTGCCGTAGCGATAATGTTCGCTATGGTAGCGATCACCACATATCGCACCAACGACGGGGGCGGGTGCTAATGCTCGCGACATTGCTAGCAATCGCTAGCGATGTCGCAGCGTGTAAAGCACCCTTTAGGATAGGTGATCAATATCTGATCAGAGGATGTGTAACAACCAGCACCCTTGCCAATCAACTACTGTTCTTGTCTAATGATGGTCGAGCAGTACTGTCGCGGGCGGAGGAGGGGACACTGCGCTCTCCCACTGCTCGGGTCCGGCTGCCGCTGCTGCTGCGGCCTGCTGCTGCTCGGTGGCTCGAGCGACGGGCCGGATCCCGGGCACTCGAGCGGCGCTCCTCGCCCGTGAGTGAAAGGGGTTTGGTTTTTGGGATAATTTATTGTCCGTGACGCCACCCACGGTTGTGGTGATTGTGTGGACACCCCCGCTGCTCTGTCTGGGGATCCCGGGAGTGGTGGTATGGAGCAGCTAGTTGTTGATTGGCCCCTCCGTGGGTAGGGGGTTTGGTGGTCCCGGGGCCCAGTGATGGGGTTGGGATGGTGGACAGGCGGGTTATGGGGCCTGTGGAGGTGCAGGGACGCAGGGGTAGCGCTGTGCCGCCCGGCACGGAGGTACTCACTCAGCCCAAGGATGATGACACAGTTCACGGTAAACAAACGGCTGGTTGGACGGATCCCTCGGACGGCTACGGTGCTGATGTTCCCTGCAGTTAGCGGTGACGGTCACTTCCCTGCACCTAAGTACGGTTCTTTGGTAGCGATGGATTCCCACCGGTAACCCGCTCCCCAGCTTGGATATGAGCCGGAGGAGCCCCTCTCTTGCCCGCAGACACTGGCCCTGAGAAACTGGTGCCCTGGCGGTGGCAGTGTCTGTCTTTAACGGTCGGACTGTTGCCTTCAATCCGGATTTGGTTGTTGGGAGACCCTGACGTCCCCTTCACTGACGGATTTGGCAAATTCACGGTGACTCCTAGCCTTGCCGGGATCCGAAAGGCCCCTGCCAATGGTGCTGGCTTCTCTTCGTATACCGCTCCGGTACCGCCGGGCCACCACCCGTCCACGGTCCTTTCGGCAACCTCCAAGTAGCCTCTCCTGCAGACGGTCACCGCCGTCTGCCAACCTTGCTGTCTCAGTCCGGGGCACACACCCGGACTAACTTCAGGCTTTTCAACTGTCACTTTCTCTGTCACTACTCTCACTGTCCTCCTTCTCCTTCCTCTCACTTTGAACTCTCCACTTAATCTGCTGTTTACTCCTCCACTTCCACTCTCTAACTCTGTCTAGACTGATCTTCCTGGTTTTCCTGCCTTCAGGGCTGTGAACTCCTCGGTGGGCGGAGCCAACCGCCTGGCCCACCCCCTGGTGTGGACATCAGCCCCTGGAGGAAGGCAACAAGGATTTGTGTTCTGACCTTGGTGTTCCTGCAGGGAATGTGGGGTGCATGTTGGTGTTGTGACCTGTGACCCCTGGCTTGCCCAGGGCGTCACATTCCCCCTTAGCAAAACGCAGACCGTCCTCGGGCTGCCCGTCCAACACCGGTTTTATTTTCCCTTTTTTTTTTTCTGAAAAAGATAAAAACACAATACATGTAGAATAACATCATCCCACAGCGGGAGGCACTTTTTCTTAAACGTTACGTAACAAACGGTTGCTGCTGCCGCTCTCTCCCACCCAAGTAACCTGGCCCTGATGCTGCCTCTAAGAAACAGGCAGCACCCCTTGACCCCAGTCCTGAACCAGTTACCCGAGCGGGATCTGTCCTTCCCCTCCAGAGGGTAGCCACCGGTTCCTGTGGTGGCTGGGCCCCAGACTGCTCTACTGCGGGCCCTCCCTCCAACCTGCCTCTCCGGAGGCGGTAACGGTGCTGCAACGGAAACAAAACATTTTTATTTACAAGCCACTTAACGTTTGTGGTTGCCCTGCAAGTTCACGGGCTTGTCCATAGGGAGTTCCCTATGCATTTTAAACAGTCCCCATGGGGACAACGGTGCCGGCAACGGCCGGTTTTCCAAATCACGGTAGACAATCAGGTTACTTTCCATCAATTGTTCATTTTCATCATTTTCCAAACTTTTAAACAGACACACTGGTGGTCCCAACGGGGACAACTTTTAGGCGGAGGACCGCCGGCTTAGCAGTCCATCCTCAATCGCGGGGCTCTAGTGCCACCTTCACATGGTGCACCTCTGTGGACCCCGATGGTAGCTCGCTGCGGGTCATCTTCCTCCATATTCATGCGGGCATGTACATCCGCTCTACACCCCTCTCGGGCATCGATCTCCCTGCGCAGCTGCTGTTGCCGCCGCTCCCAGCCGGGAGCACTTTCTGTTTGCTCTGGTCAGCGTGTGCGGGGGACAGACCCAGCCAGAGTCCCTCCGTGTCGGCTACGACCGGCACCTTCAGTAATGAGGGACCCCGCTGTGACATGGCCTGCTCTGCCTCCTGGCAGCTGCATCCCCGCCGTGCCTCCGGTGCATCTTTGCTGACGGCTTCAGCCTTCGGCTTCTTCCATGGAAGCGGATCAGGGCGGTCACGAGCTTCTGCTGCAGGTCGGTCCGCCGGGGCGGATTGGCAGGGTACCGCTACCGGTGGTGGTGGTAGCGGGCCTAGTGGCGGGGCAGCAGCAGACAACACGGGTAGCGGGGGAGGTAGCAGGGCGAGTGGGTATGGACCGGGTCCCTCAGCCGCGATGACCGACCCACTAGGGGCACAGGGGCATGGGTCACTTATCCTCCCTTCCAAGACTCCCTCCACCTCGCGTCTCCGTATGGCCGCCACCACTTCCGCCATGTCGGCCTCCCACTCCTCCAGGAGGAGCTGCATGCGGACCTGCAGACGGCTGCTTAGCTGGACAGTCCGGACTTCCACCCACGCTGCGGGGCCAGGCGTGGGGACCACGGTGTTCTCGGTCGGACTCAGCATCTTTAGCAGCGGCCCCTTCCAGGAACCAGTCAATGGCCGCAGGGTCCTGGCGTCCCTGCTTCTATAGCCGCGGCTACATGCGACCAGTCGCCATTTCGTCCCCCTTAGCCTCTTTCCGGCCCCTCCTCTATCGGGGCGGGGTTTTGGCCTTCGCGCCTCTGCTACTCGAGAAGACGCTCGAGCGGGAACTCTTCGCGCCAAAGATGGCGGCTTCTGAAATTTTCCGGCCGGACACCTCTGGCGGTCACAAGGCGCACCTCTACCCAACGGCAGAGCGGTAAGATCCTGTTCGTGACGCCAAGTTGTTGCGGGCGGAGGAGGGGACGCTGCGCTCTCCCACTGCTCGGGTCCGGCTGCCGCTGCTTCTGCGGCCTGCTGCTGCTCGGTGGCTCGAGCGATGGGCCGGATCCCGGGGACTCGAGCGACACTCCTCGCCCGTGAGTGAATGGTGTTTGGTTTTTGGGATAATTTATTGTCCGTGACGCCACCCACAGTTGTGGTGATTGTGTGGACACCACCGCTGCTCTGTCTGGGGATCCCGGGAGTGGTGGTATGGAGCAGCTAGTTGTTGATTGGCCCCTCCGTGGGTAGGGGGTTTGGTGGTCCCGGGGCCCAGTGATGGGGTTGGGATGGTGGACAGGTGGGTTATGGGGCCTGTGGAGGTGCAGGGATGCAGGGGTAGCGCTGTGCCGCCCGGCATGGAGGTACTCACTCAGCCCAAGGATGATGACACAGTTCACGGTAAACAAACGGCTGGTTGGACGGGTCCCTCGGACGGCTACGGTGCTGATGTTCCCTGCAGTTAGCGGTGACGGTCACTTCCCTGCACCTAAGTACGGTTCTTTGGTAGCGATGGATTCCCACCGGTAACCCGCTCCCCAGCTTGGATATGAGCCGGAGGAGCCCCTCTCTTGCCCGCAGACGCTGGCCCTGAGAAACTGGTGCCCTGGCGGTGGCAGTGTCTCTCTTTAACGGTCGGACTGTTGCCTTCAATCGGGACTTGGTTGTTGGGAGACCCTGAGGTCCCCTTCACTGACTGATTTGGCAAATTCACGGCGACTCCTAGCCTTGCCGGGATCCGAAAGGCCCCTGCCAATGGTGCTGGCTTCTCTTCGTATACCGCTCCGGTACCGCCGGGCCACCACCCGTCCACGGTCCTTTCGGCAACCTCCAAGTAGCCTCTCCTGCAGACGGTCACCGCCGTCTGCCAACCTTGCTGTCTCAGTCCGGGGCACACACCCGGACTAACTTCAGGCTTTTCAACTGTCACTTTCTCTGTCACTACTCTCACTGTCCTCCTTCTCCTTCCTCTCACTTTGAACTCTCCACTTAATCTGCTGTTTACTCCTCAACTTCCACTCTCTAACTCTGTCTAGACTGATCTGCCTGGTTTTCCCGCCTCCAGGGCTGTGAACTCCTTGGTGGGCGGAGCCAACCGCCTGGCCCACCCCCTGGTGTGGACATCAGCCCCTGGAGGAAGGCAACAAGGATTTGTGTTCTGACCTTGGTGTTCCTGCAGGGAATGTGGGGTGCATGTTGGTGTTGTGACCTGTGACCCCTGGCTTGCCCAGGGCGTCACAGTACAATGATCGGTTCTCGGTACTCGAAATGATAAGTGAACACTACAACGCTTGAGTGTTTGTTAGTCGAGTCGAGCAGGATGGACGCTCGGACAGGCTCAATTCGAGTAACAAGTATAATGGAAGTCAATAATTGGGCAGTTCGTCTCTCTGTCCACAAACAACTAGCCATAAACAGCATTTCCGGCGGGTGGGGGAGCAGGGTTTTATTGGACACTACATCCAAAAATGTTTTCCCCCCACTGAGAGCCATTCAGAGACTGTGAGTGTCTCTCACTGGGGTGCCAAATGGCATGATTCAGGGAAGCGAGTCTACTCTTTGTGTTCGATGCATCATAAACAACACATCCGAACACCTGTGATACTCAGCCAAGGACCATGAGAACCCAAGCACCCTGATGCTATATCGAGTACCAAGCAAAGGCGAGAACACTCGCCCATCATTATTCCTGAGGCAAGCTGTGTCCAGAAGTGCTCAGTTCCAGAGCCGCGCAGCACAGCTCCATGAACTGTATAGTGGCTGCGATCAAGTGCTGCACATCCGCCCCTATAGATTTGAATACAATTGATGGAGCTGTGTTGTGAAGCTCCACAACTGAGCCCTTCTAGCCACTGCTGGCACTGAGAACAGTCATTTGCTCACCATTAAAACATTACAGGCAATGTGCCACTGGAAAATGATCTTTGCTTCAATACAGTTGTTATTGTAATTTTTTTTCTTAATAAATTTATGTTTTTGTTTTTTTCCATAACTCTATATACAGTATATTAAAAGAAAATCCTTAAATTCACAAATTGGCTACTAAACTTACCTCCTTGATCATCAGTAATAGACTATCTTAGACCCTATTTGTTAGAATAGAAATGTTATGTGTGCAAAGGTGATTGTGAAGGAAGGAAAAGAAGGATGAGTGGTGACTTATGGGTTATCTTCTCTGTTACCTTTCATTGTAATCTTGTCTGTTATGATAATGAGACTGCTGTAAAGTGTCTCAGTGAAAGGCCTAGTGAAAACTTAAAGATGTACATTTTTTTTTACTTAGTGATATGGAATTTAAAAAAAAAACTGATCAATTTTCGTTTTCAAAAATAAATTTAACATAAAAAATGTATTTCATTTTCTGATTATACAACTCCCTTAGTTTGGCTAAGTACACATAGTGTCTGAGACAACTGTCAGGCTCATATGCTCACGGCAGGGGAGAGAGCCTATACCAGACGTTTAAAGCAACACACAGGAATGGGGAACGAATGCCTTATAGCTTGGGAAAGGGGGAAGTGGTGACCCCTGACTATAACCTGCAGCTCACCCTCACTGCCCTCACCAACCTATAAAGGTTCCGCACCTGTCGTCGAGCTGGAATACCTGGGGCCCTGTGTTACCCTAGCAAATGAACCCTAAGTAAGGATGGAGGGTATGAGCTCTAAGTCAACACCACTGACACTAAAGGCCCCGTCACACTAAGCAACATCGCTAGCAACATCGCTGGTAACGAACAACTTTTGTGACGTTGCTAGCGATGTTGCTGTGTGTGACATCCAGCAACAACCTGGCCCCTGCTGTGAGGTCGTTGGTTGTTGCTGAATGTCCTGGGCCATTTTTTAGTTGTTGCTGTCCTGCTGTGAAGCACACATCGCTGTGTGTGACAGCGAGACAGCAACAACTAATGTGCAGTGAGCAGGGAGCCAGCTTCTGCTGAGGCTGGTAACCAATGTAAACATCGGGTAACCAAGAAGCCCTGTCCTTGGTTACCCGATATTTACCTTTGATACCAGCCTCCTCCGCTCTCACTGTCAGTGCCGGCTCCTGCTCTGTGCACATGTAGCTGCAGCACACATCAGGTAATTAACCCGATGTGTGCTGTAACTAGGAGAGCAAGGAGCCAGCACTAAGCAGTGTGCGCTGCTCCCTGCTCTGTGCACATTTAGCTGCAGCACACATCGGGTTAATTAACCCGATGTGTGCTGTAACTAGGAGAGCAAGGAGCCAGCACTAAGCATTGTGCGCTGCTCCCTGCTCTGTGCACATTTAGCTGCAGCACACATCGGGTTAATTAACCTGATGTGTGCTGTAACTAGGAGAGCAAGGAGCCAGCGCTAAGCATTGTGCGCTGCTCCCTGCTCTGTGAACATTTAGCTGCAGCACACATCGGGTTAATTAACCTGATGTGTGCTGTAACTAGGAGACTGGGGGCTGGTCACTGGTTGTGGTGAGCTCACCAGCAACTCGTGTAGCCACGCTCCAGCGATCCCTGCCAGGTCAGGTTGCTGGTGGGATCGCTGGAGCGTCGCAGTGTGACAGCTCACCAGCAACCTCCTAGCAACTTACCAGCGATCCCTATCGTTGTTGGGATCGCTGGTAAGTTGCTTAGTGTGACTGGACCTTTAAGGAAGATATAAGAGAACAATAGAGGGGAAAAACAACTGAACTGCAATCACCAGAGCCCTGGTAGATAGCAAAGACAAACAATTATCTAAGCTGCAACAACCACAGAAGTCTGGAGCAACAGAAAACGACTTGTCCAGAGCTCAGCAAGGAACAAACTGTAAATTGCACTCAAACCACGCCAGGGTGAGGTTAATAAAGGAAGTCAGAGGCTGGTAACAGAGGAAAAACTGACAGTTTCCCAGGGTCATAGAGTCCGCAGCTGCAGAAAGAGGGAACTGTCAGATAACACGTGTTGCCAATCTCTGGGATTTTCTAGCCCTCACTGCTACTGGATTGTCAGCCGTCCGAGACACATCCGTGACAGGTACCTGCTCAGCAATAGTCACAGTGCCACATACCCACCCAAGAGCAGTCTCAATGTTGCACAAGGGCCCAAAAAGTAAGGGAGATACTTACACCTCCAAACCAGTAAATAAAGGGATGTGTTATGATGAACTATTGACTGCAAAGGGTCCACATACTTTTATTGCAAAGGGGCCTTCTTCTGTCTCTCTCTAACCCTGTATCCACCACAGGGACTCATTGCAAAAGAACTATACCTCACTTTATATTTTTTTTTGAGTGACCCTCCTACAGTTTGTAATATTGGATTGTCAGATATCAGGGGGCTGATATATTATCTACATATTTTGGGTCACCTTACATCTTGCTGTCACACTTCAGTTTGTCATCCACACGTGTTTTTCCTGCTTGACATTACTTTCCCACTTGCTTCCACCTGCGCTCTGACAATTATGGCTTTCTTTCATTATCTTACATGTTAAACGCTACTAAAATCCACCTCCATATTTCTTTAAAACGATCAGCTTGGGACCAATTTGCAGACTACAGAGTTACTTAGAACCTTTTTTAGTTACAGTAAAAGAACTCAGAAATCTCCCCGAACACCCTGAGACTCCGAAATGCAAATCTTATTCATTGTGAGTGGTACCAGTCACAACGAGGAGGGGTAGAGCCCAGTGATTTGGAAAATGAACTGGAAATAGACGCGCAATGGCAGAATGTTCCAAATTTCCTTGAGCTGATGTTGTGTAATCACGGCTGGGCTCCGTGGAGGGATTTTTAGTTCCCCTCGCTGTGTAAGTGTAGTGTGTATGATGGAAGAATTAGGCTGCAATTAACATATCCAGAGCTAATTGCCAGGCTCCGAACATGCAATTGGGTGTCAGTCTACAGAAATAGCCCAGTATTCCCTCGTTGTTCATTGTCTCAAACATTGCTATTAACATGTCGTTGTGTGGAGTCCCCCTCCCACACTGTCCTCCCATCACAGTGTGGGGTTTTCCAAGGTCGAGAGGGTTAAAGACGATACAATCGGAGCTGAAATTACGTAATGAAGAGTTCAGTGAAATGAACACCTCTTCTGCGCTGCTCACACTATATAAAGTAGATGTAATCTAGACTTGAAGTCTCTAGGATGGATCCCAAGTGTCAATATTAGAGATGAACAAATTGATTTGATGGATCCCGGTCCAGTGGCTAGGTCAGTATACTGTGGGCACTCTACAGGAACCTCATGAACTGCCTACTTGTCAGCATTTGCGGCTCCTCTTTTGATCATCCAGTCTGGTACACTGACATCAATGCGGAGTGACTCACAGACAATGTTGTGGCAGGCGGACTAATAAAAAGAAGAGCCATTAATGCCGACAAGTAGGTGGCGGTTAGCAGAACTCCTTGACCAGGCCGCTGGATTAGGGTCAGCTCAATGGAAGGTGTCTGGCCTCCCTGAGCTCACCTTGTGCATCCTCATGGTTGTGGTATGAAGCATAGACAACATTGTGCCAGATCGACTAATTGAAAAGAGGAGCCATGGATACCGACAAGTAGGTGGCGGTTAATAGAACTCCTTGGAACATTGACCAGGCCGCTGGATTAGGGTCGGCTCAACAGAAGGCATCTGGCCTCCCTGAGCTTATCTTGTGCATTTTAATGGTTGTGGTATGATGCACATACAACATTGTACCAGGCCAACTAATCAAAAGAGAAGCCATGGATGCTGACAAGTAGGGGAGGGGGGTTAGCAGAGCTCCTTGGAATACTGACCAAGCTGTTAGATTAGGGTTGGCTAAATGGGAATACTCTGGCCTCCCTGAGCTCACCTTGTGCACTATCATGGCTGTGGTATGAAACACACACAGCGTAGTGCCAGGCCAAAGGAGAATCCATGGATGCCGACAAGTAGGGGCAGTTAGTGCTACTTGGAATACTGATGATCCATTGGATTAGGGTCGGCTCAATGGAAAGCTTCTGGCCTCCCTGAGCCTACCTTGCACATTATCATGATTGTGGTTTGAAACGCAGACAACATCATGTCAGGCCATAATAATCAAAAGAGGAGCCATGGATGTTAACGAGTATGGGGCAGTTAGCAGAGCTACTTGGAATACTGACCAGGCTGGTGGATTAGGGTCGGCTCAATAGTATCATTTTGGCCTCCCTGAGCTCACCTTTTGCCTTATCATGGTTGTGGCGTGAAGCACGGACAGTGTTGTGCCAGGCCCACTAATCAAATGAGGAGCTATGGATGCCGACAAGTAGGATTGGTTATCAGAGTTACTTGGAATACTGATTGTCCGCTGGATTACGGTCAGCTCAACAGAAAGCTTCTGGCCTCCCTGAGTTCACCTTGCGCATTGTCATGATTGTGGTGTGAAACACAGACAACATCATGCCAGGCTGAATAATCAAAAGAGGAGCCATGGATGTTGATGAGTATGGGGCAGTTGGAAGAGTTTCTTGGAGTACTGACTGGGCTGCTGGATTCGGGTCAACTCAATGGGAGGCTTCTGGCCTCCCGAGCTCATGTTTTGCATTATCATAGTTGTGGTGTGAAGCACAGACAACGTTGTTCCAGGCCGACTAATCAAAACAGGAGCCAAGGATGCCGAAACATAGCAGAGCTCCTTGGAATACTGACAGGGCTGCTGGACTAGGGTCCCAAGTGTCAATATTAGAGATGAACAAATTGATTTGATGGATCCCGGTCCAGTGGCTAGGTCAGTATACTGTGGGCACTCTACAGGAACCTCATGAACTGCCTACTTGTCAGCATTTGCGGCTCCTCTTTTGATCATCCAGTCTGGTACACTGACATCAATGCGGAGTGACTCACAGACAATGTTGTGGCAGGCGGACTAATAAAAAGAAGAGCCATTAATGCCGACAAGTAGGTGGCGGTTAGCAGAACTCCTTGACCAGGCCGCTGGATTAGGGTCAGCTCAATGGAAGGTGTCTGGCCTCCCTGAGCTCACCTTGTGCATCCTCATGGTTGTGGTATGAAGCATAGACAACATTGTGCCAGATCGACTAATTGAAAAGAGGAGCCATGGATACCGACAAGTAGGTGGCGGTTAATAGAACTCCTTGGAACATTGACCAGGCCGCTGGATTAGGGTCGGCTCAACAGAAGGCATCTGGCCTCCCTGAGCTTATCTTGTGCATTTTAATGGTTGTGGTATGATGCACATACAACATTGTACCAGGCCAACTAATCAAAAGAGAAGCCATGGATGCTGACAAGTAGGGGAGGGGGGTTAGCAGAGCTCCTTGGAATACTGACCAAGCTGTTAGATTAGGGTTGGCTAAATGGGAATACTCTGGCCTCCCTGAGCTCACCTTGTGCACTATCATGGCTGTGGTATGAAACACACACAGCGTAGTGCCAGGCCAAAGGAGAATCCATGGATGCCGACAAGTAGGGGCAGTTAGTGCTACTTGGAATACTGATGATCCATTGGATTAGGGTCGGCTCAATGGAAAGCTTCTGGCCTCCCTGAGCCTACCTTGCACATTATCATGATTGTGGTTTGAAACGCAGACAACATCATGTCAGGCCATAATAATCAAAAGAGGAGCCATGGATGTTAACGAGTATGGGGCAGTTAGCAGAGCTACTTGGAATACTGACCAGGCTGGTGGATTAGGGTCGGCTCAATAGTATCATTTTGGCCTCCCTGAGCTCACCTTTTGCCTTATCATGGTTGTGGCGTGAAGCACGGACAGTGTTGTGCCAGGCCCACTAATCAAATGAGGAGCTATGGATGCCGACAAGTAGGATTGGTTATCAGAGCTACTTGGAATACTGATTGTCCGCTGGATTACGGTCAGCTCAACAGAAAGCTTCTGGCCTCCCTGAGTTCACCTTGCGCATTGTCATGATTGTGGTGTGAAACACAGACAACATCATGCCAGGCTGAATAATCAAAAGAGGAGCCATGGATGTTGATGAGTATGGGGCAGTTGGAAGAGTTTCTTGGAGTACTGACTGGGCTGCTGGATTCGGGTCAACTCAATGGGAGGCTTCTGGCCTCCCGAGCTCATGTTTTGCATTATCATAGTTGTGGTGTGAAGCACAGACAACGTTGTTCCAGACCGACTAATCAAAACAGGAGCCAAGGATGCCGAAACATAGCAGAGCTCCTTGGAATACTGACAGGGCTGCTGGACTAGGGTCCCAAGTGTCAATATTAGAGATGAACAAATTGATTTGATGGATCCCGGTCCAGTGGCTAGGTCAGTATACTGTGGGCACTCTACAGGAACCTCATGAACTGCCTACTTGTCAGCATTTGCGGCTCCTCTTTTGATCATCCAGTCTGGTACACTGACATCAATGCGGAGTGACTCACAGACAATGTTGTGGCAGGCGGACTAATAAAAAGAAGAGCCATTAATGCCGACAAGTAGGTGGCGGTTAGCAGAACTCCTTGACCAGGCCGCTGGATTAGGGTCAGCTCAATGGAAGGTGTCTGGCCTCCCTGAGCTCACCTTGTGCATCCTCATGGTTGTGGTATGAAGCATAGACAACATTGTGCCAGATCGACTAATTGAAAAGAGGAGCCATGGATACCGACAAGTAGGTGGCGGTTAATAGAACTCCTTGGAACATTGACCAGGCCGCTGGATTAGGGTCGGCTCAACAGAAGGCATCTGGCCTCCCTGAGCTTATCTTGTGCATTTTAATGGTTGTGGTATGATGCACATACAACATTGTACCAGGCCAACTAATCAAAAGAGAAGCCATGGATGCTGACAAGTAGGGGAGGGGGGTTAGCAGAGCTCCTTGGAATACTGACCAAGCTGTTAGATTAGGGTTGGCTAAATGGGAATACTCTGGCCTCCCTGAGCTCACCTTGTGCACTATCATGGCTGTGGTATGAAACACACACAGCGTAGTGCCAGGCCAAAGGAGAATCCATGGATGCCGACAAGTAGGGGCAGTTAGTGCTACTTGGAATACTGATGATCCATTGGATTAGGGTCGGCTCAATGGAAAGCTTCTGGCCTCCCTGAGCCTACCTTGCACATTATCATGATTGTGGTTTGAAACGCAGACAACATCATGTCAGGCCATAATAATCAAAAGAGGAGCCATGGATGTTAACGAGTATGGGGCAGTTAGCAGAGCTACTTGGAATACTGACCAGGCTGGTGGATTAGGGTCGGCTCAATAGTATCATTTTGGCCTCCCTGAGCTCACCTTTTGCCTTATCATGGTTGTGGCGTGAAGCACGGACAGTGTTGTGCCAGGCCCACTAATCAAATGAGGAGCTATGGATGCCGACAAGTAGGATTGGTTATCAGAGCTACTTGGAATACTGATTGTCCGCTGGATTACGGTCAGCTCAACAGAAAGCTTCTGGCCTCCCTGAGTTCACCTTGCGCATTGTCATGATTGTGGTGTGAAACACAGACAACATCATGCCAGGCTGAATAATCAAAAGAGGAGCCATGGATGTTGATGAGTATGGGGCAGTTGGAAGAGTTTCTTGGAGTACTGACTGGGCTGCTGGATTCGGGTCAACTCAATGGGAGGCTTCTGGCCTCCCGAGCTCATGTTTTGCATTATCATAGTTGTGGTGTGAAGCACAGACAACGTTGTTCCAGGCCGACTAATCAAAACAGGAGCCAAGGATGCCGAAACATAGCAGAGCTCCTTGGAATACTGACAGGGCTGCTGGACTAGGGTCTTGTGAATTTATTTGCTCAGCTCTAAACTATACTCTACTATTCTGGGTTTCTAAGTGATACTGTAGTATTTTTTTGCTATTCTCCCTACCAAATAGTGTGGAAATCTGATAAAACGGAGACACAATTGCAGCCAACTGATTCCATTTATCATCAGCAACTCCCATTGAAATCAATGTGAACTATTAACTTGTTGCCTGTTTTGGAAACTGTATTCCTAGAGGGATCCCTCATTCAGTAAAATCAGTGTAATTCCTTATTCCTTGTTCTGCAGAAAAACTGAACACTTATTGCGAGGTGCTATAGAGTTTATATCTTATCACTGCTGGTGCAACGGCATAGTCAGGTTACCATCACACGACCCTTCTAGTAAAAGCGATTGTCCAAAATGATCATTTCTTTTACTGAAATATGTTTCCACATTTTACATTAAAAAAAAGAATAATAAAAAATAATAAAAAATAAAATAAATAAATAAAATAAATAAAAAATAATAATAATAAAAAAAAGAAGAATAAGAAACAAAGAATATAGCAAGAACTGAGCCATGGGGTGAAAACTCAGATCCATGTATATGGATTCATGAAAAACTGTTTCAATAAAGTTGCTTTATGGGGGACGGAAACCACATAAAAATGCATTAAAATATTTATTCATCTTTACTCTCATTTTTTATGTAGTTGTAGATTTTATTAGTAAATCATGAATTTGGCTATACCACATAAACCCCTAGATGACGCTCGCCACCACTCCATTCCAACGGGGCACTTCAGAGCCACAGTTAGAATCAGAGAAAGTATCATGTCTCCTATCCAGAGGATTGGTGACAACATTGTTTTTTTCCCACGCTTTACATTTCTTTGTATCCATTATGGACCTTTACATTTGGAACTTCTATAAAATATTGTAAATCAAAATCAAACTATTAAATATAAAGAGATATATTTGAAAGGGGTCGTCCACTACTTATATTTTGATGGCCTATCCTTAAGCCCGCTTTACACGGTACGATCTATCGTGCAATTTCACGATCGATCGTACCCGCCCGTGTCGGTTGTGCGTCACGGGCAATTAGTTGCCCGTGGCGCACAAATTCGTTAACCCCCGTCACACGCACTTACCTGTTGTGCCATGTCGCTGTGGGCAGCGAACATCCTCTTCCTGATGGGAAGCCCCCGGCGCACAGGTGATATCTTGTGATAGCTGCCGTAGCGAACATTATCACTACGGCAGATTCACACGCACATACCTGCCCTGTGACGTCGCTCTGGCCGGCGACCCACCTCCTTCCTAAGGGGGCGTGTCGTGCAGCGTCACAGCGACGTCACACAGCGGCCGGCTAATAGAAGCGGAGGGGCGGAGATGAGCGGGACGTAAACATCCCGCCCACCTCCTTGCTTCCGCATAGCCGGCGGGTGCCGAGGGACGGAGGTAAGCTGCTGTTCATCGTTCCCGGGGTGTCACACGGAGTGGCGTGTGCTACCCCGGGAATGATGAGCAACCGGCGCCATTTTAATTAAACGAGATTATGAAACCGAGCGACGAGTAGATGACTCACGATTTGTGAGCGATACTGCGTTGTTCGGAGGTGTCACACAGCCCGACGTCGCAAGCGATGCCGGATGTGTGTCACAAAAACCGTGACCCCGACGATCTATCGCACGATAGATTGTCTCATGTAAAGCACCCTTTAGGATAGGTCATCAATGTCTGATTGGCCGGGGTCCGATACCCCACACACCCACCGATCAGCTTTTCCCAGTGCCACCGCTGGCAATCTATGATCGGAAATGCTCTGTTCCAGAGCTGTCTCGTTTTCCAATAGCGGCCGCAGCCAGGTACTGCATATCTGCCTCATATTGATTTCAATGGGAGGCGATGTGCAGTACCCGGCCGTGTCCACTATCAGAGGACAGAGCAGCTCCAGATCTCAGTATTTCCGGTCATAGACTTCAAAACTGTGGTACCGGGAAAAGCTGATCAGTGGGGTTATGGGGTGTCAGTCCCTTTTTGATCAGACACTGATGACCTATCCAGGGGTGGGATTCAAATTTTTAACAGGTTCTCTGTAAACCCCACCTATTTGAAAACCACACCCATTCTGTAACCACACCATTTTGTTAGCCACACCCATTTTCACGCACTTTCCTCAACCAAAAAATCCAAGTAATTTAAAGTATAATCTCTTGACCCTTCTTCTCCTCTACCGTCACTCTCCTGTCCAGTATCAGTTGTTCCAGTCACTGTCAGTCATAGTGTATTAAACGGTTTTTCTACAATTTTTAAAAATTACTAAAGGAGCCCTGCTAAAATTGGAACGGACGACCTTCCCCATACAGATCTCATCCCATGTGGCTGCTTTTCCCCTACAGATCCCATCCCATGTGGTCTCTCCCCCCCTGCAGATCCCATCCCATTATGGCCTCTTTCCCCTGCAGATCCCATCCCATTATGGCCTCTTTCCCCTGCAGATCCCATCCCATTATGGCCTCTTTCCCCTGCAGATCCCATCCCATTATGGCCTCTTTCCCCTGCAGATCCCATCCCATTATGGCCTTTTTCCCCCAGCAGATTCTCATCCCATGTGCTCCTTTTCCCCTGCAGATTCTGTCCTATATGGCTCCTTTTCCCATATAGCGCCCATCTTTATGCGGCCTCCCCTCCACATATAGCTGCCATCTTATGCTTCCCCTCTCCCTGCATCTTCAGCTCACTGAGCGCTTACCTGCTCCAAGCACCGGCGGCCTCTCCTCTGTCCTCCGTCCTCCGCAGCTCGTATCTGAACACTGACAGACGGCAGGAGGAGGAGCTACCTCCTCACACTGCCATGACCTCTCTGCAGCGTCAACGCGTCGCTGCACGCCGGGTCAGAGAGCTGACAGGTTTTACTGAACCCGGAAGTGCGGCGCTGAGGTACGGGGATTCATTTGTGTTAGAGTGTTAAAGAGACACTAACACAAATGAATACAGGGAACCAGATCGCCAGAGCCGTTTCTTGCTGGTTCGGGGAACCGGCTGCTATTTTAACAACCGGTTCTCCCGAACAGGACAGAACCGGCTGAAACCCACCCCTGGACCTATCCTAAGGAAAACATAAGCTCTCTATAGAGGACCAACCACCAGGATTTTCATATATAAACTAAATAAATTTCATATATAAACTAAAGCCATGCACCCGCTATACTGGGGCTATCATGCTGATTCTATACATACCTTTAGTTGTGAGATCGGATGTATACTTTCTGAAATATAGGCAAGTACAATTTGGGAAATGCACTGTTATTTGATTGATAGGTGCTGCAGAATATCTAATAGGTGGGTCAGGTTTTGCTAGTTATTCCTGGCCCTGTCTGCCTGCCTGTTCTTCCTCCCTCTGTCCTTCCTCCCCCTGTTTCTCTTATTACAGGGGGGAGGAAGGAGGAAGGAAGGACAGGCAGGCAGACAGGGGCAGAAATAACTAACAAAACCCGACCCACCTATTAGATATTCTGTTGCACCTCTCATCAAATAACAGCGCATTTCACAAACTTTACTTGCTTGTATTTCAGAAACTATACATCCGATCTCACAACTAAAGGTATGTATAGAATCAGCATGATGGCACCAGTATAGCACTGGCTTTAGTTTATATAGGAAAATCCTGATGGTTGGTCCTCTTTAAGAGACATCTCTATGTGATGTGACTGTATATGGCCAGCAGAGGGAGACAGTGTCTGCACTCATAAAGCAGCTAAGCAAGTCACAGCAAACTAACATTTTAGCCTGAGGCAGAGTTCCTACATTCATTTTTTTTTTCTCGCAAGTGAAAAAAATGCAATGACTTTCAGCAGTGTTTGGTCAGGGATTTTTCTCATATGTAAAATGAAAATTTCTTCTCCTACTCATTACAATGTTAAAAATTGACAGCACACAGACACCTTACAGATGGCATCCATGTGCAGCCTGTGATTTTTACAAAGCCATAGACGTGTATGAGTGGTTTTAATCCGTGACTCAGTCCATAAAGCGCAGATCTCCTTGATTTTCTTTGTGGACCCAGTCTGGTACGTGAAGACTGACTCACCAGTCTTTATAAGGGGGAGCGCTGGAGTTAGACGCTCCAGACTCATGAAGAGGCATACAGTATGTCTCTTTCTGATCAGGAGCACCAGACAAGTGGTATAGATCTCTGTATGCAACTTGCCACAAATCCTACTCATATTCCTGATGGAGTAATATCTAAATGAATTTGATGAGCAACGATCACAATGCCCCCAGTCCTCACAAGTTTTGCCCACTTTGTTGGAGCTAGGAAAAAATGGCATGAGTAGGCCATAAATCACATAATTTAAAATTAGTATATAGTAGAAATGAAGACACTCACCGGTTCTTGCTGTGCAGAAAAACTTTTATTCATGGGTGGAGGTTACATGCTGTGGCAGCGGGGAGGGGTAAGACAGAACAACACGTCAGACGACGGCCGTTTTGCACTCTGTCTCAGTGCTTCGAAGCACTGAGACAGAGTGCGAAACGGTCGTCGTCTGACTCGTTCTGTCTTACCCCTCCCCGCTGCCACAGCATGTAACCTCCACCTTTGAATAAAAGTTTTTCTGCACAGCAAGAACCGGTGAGTGCCTTCGTTTCTACTATATAATAATTTTGGATTGTTCTGCATCTATGAATGAGCTCAATGGTATACAGCAGTAAGATTCTGCCAAATCACTGGGTCAACTGAAGAAAGCTGCAGCTACACGGCTAATGTGAACAGTTGCTTTAACAACTTCTTAAAACTTCTTAACTTCTTAAAATAATTAATCACATAATTTAAGCACAGCCTCAAAGTGCGCCAAAATTATGCAAATTTAAACAGCTCTTTAAATTTTGATGTACCCTGTAGATTATGAGGGGGTACACATGATCTATCTGTAATGTATACATGAAAGACAAACATTTGAATGTGGATTTAAGACCTCCATATACATTATACTTATGTCATCCGAACCTACCGATATCAACGGGTTGGGCCGACACTGTAACATGTATGGAGGCACCGGCCATGACAACTGCCCCTTCTTCCACACTAACTCATGCAGGAGGTTAGACCAGGAGATCAAGCTGTCTGACATTATAATCAAAACTATTGTGGGGGGGTGTTTTTCTTCCCCTCTGTTGTTGCCTGCTTATGATTGGTTAGCATCGTACAGGGAGAAGAAGTACACGCCCACAGTAAAAACTGTCTGATAACACCCACTTAGACTTAAAAAACTTAACTTATTAGATGCCAAATACTTGATTGCTAATATCTCTACAACAGAGAAGCGAAATTTAAAAATAAAAAAGATGTTTTATCCCACTCTGCAGCCATTATTACATCATGCGTCCTGTTCAGAATGACAAATATAATGAAAGGTCAACTTTGAAAGGAGAACCCCTATTAAAGAAAGCTTCCTTGATCATTAGGTAATCTTTTTATGTGTGGCTGGCCCATATTCTTTAACAAATATTAAACCTTTAAAGTCAAGGATGACACTATTGTAGAAATACCCACATAATAGCCCATATGTGCCACGGGGGAGAGTAATGCAAATGAATATTCTTCCAATTTTCATCTATTTCAGATGGCATGATATGGTAAAAATACACATGAATTTTTTATTGCAAAATTATGTCTTCAGCGCACCCCCAGACAATTTCTGCTATATTATAATAACATACAAATTTGTATCCGTCTAAACATGAATTTTCTTGCATTATTTATTACAGGTTATGCAAATATAATGGCGTATCTTAATGTTTGCTGTCTTCCTTTGCAGTGAGACTACATGACAGCATCTCGGAGGAAGGACACCACTATTTAGTGTTTGATCTGTGAGTATGTTCTTTATGTTCACCGGCGATGTCTCTGCCGTACAGGAGGCAACGTGTGATTAGAATGGCAATGAAGTTCATTTTCAGTTTAATGAAACAATTATCTTGCTCGGCTTTTACATTTTCCTTGGCACTTTTACCCTTTGTGTTGTTCACAATCACTCACTGTCATTTACCACTTGTAAAAGGGACAATTAACAAGGTGGCATTGTCCCTTAAAAAGGACCTGTCAGTTGCACAAAAAAAATCAACTTAAACTCCTTGTAATAATCCCTGAGCTTCCCTTATTCTGCCGCTCTTCCATTTTTTTTTTGCATTTTTTTTTTGCTGCGTCACTACCATTGCAAAGATATTCACACTTGTTTTTTTCTGGAGCACAAAATGGGAAATCTCTGAAGAAACACCCAGTTAGACTGTAAGCAGAGTGTTCTTTAGGGGTGTGTGCTTTCACCCCTCCCTCCCATATGATGCCAATCACAGATCTGCAGCATCTAGGGCCATTAGAGCTGTGATTGGTAGTATCTACGAGAGAGGGGTTGAAGAACACGCCCCCAGAGAAGACTCTGAAGAAACACCCAGTTAGACTGTAAGCAGAGTCTTCTCTAAGGGCGTGTGCTTTCACCCCTCCCTCCCATTCACTGTCAATCACAGGTCGGCAGCATCTAAAGCTTGCTTTACATGTTGCAATTTCGCATACGATATCGTATGCGATTTGCAACGCCCCCATCGTATGTGCGGCACGTTCAATTTGTTGAACATGCCGCACATACGATTAACCCCCATCACACGTACTTACCCGTCCATACTACCTCGATGTGGGCGGCGAACGTCCACTTCCTGGAGTGGGAGGGACGTTCGGCGTCACATCGACGTCACGAGGCAAACGGCCAATAGAAGCGGAGGGGCGGAGCTGAGCGGGACGTAAACATCCCGCCCACCTGCTTCCTTCCGCATTGTGGGCCGGGAGCCGCAGGACGCTGGTAAGAGCTGTTCATCGTTCCCGGGGTGTCACACACTGCGATGTGCGCTACCCCGGGTACGATGAACAACCTGACATTCAATCCATGAGGAATGAACGACGTGTGTGCGATGAACATTTTACTGTTCAATCGCAATCACATGTACCTGTCACACACTGCAATGTAACTTACAATGCCGGATGTGCGTCACTTACGACGTGACCCCGCCGACACATTGTAAGATACATTGCAGCGTGTAAAGCGGGCTTTAGACTATTAGATCAGCTGTCAAGCTGTGATTGTCAGCATCTACAAGAGAGGGGTTGAAGCACACGTCCCAGAGAAGACTCTGAAGAAACACCCAGTTAGACTGTAAGCAGAGCCTTCTCTGGGGCGTGTGCTTTCACCCCTCCCTCCCATACACTGCCAATCACAGATCAGCAGTATCTAAAGGCCGCTTTTCACACAATGATATTGCTAGCGATCTCGTTAGCGATGTGACATGCCCAGATCGTTGCTACGATTTGCTGAGAACACTCATAGGTCGTTTTGTAAGGGTCACACGTACCCATCTCACAAACAACGCTACATCGTTCAGCGATATATTGTTTGACCAAGGCAGTCGTGTGGACACTATCACACAACAATCCTCCCAACGATTCCGGCAACAACAGAGGCGTATAATTGTGTCCGGCTTATCAACCATGCCTGCCAAATCAGAACGCAGTTGGTACCACCAATCAGAGCGGAGGAGACGTGGAGCATTGCTCGTAGCGTCACACCCGCGTCGCCCGATGACGGACGCACTAACGATGTTGTTCGTCGTTGGCAGGGTGTCAAACGTAGCAATATGTCTGCTGCGTTCCAAATGACAAACAATATTTTGAAATTGAACGACGTGTGAACGATCAGCGATTTTCGCTAGTTCTAAGATCGTTCGGAGTCGCTCGTAGGTGTCACATGCAACGATGTCGCTAACGACGACAGAAGTGCTTCACGAAAACCGTGACTCCAACGACATATCGTCAGATAAATCGTAGCATGTAACGGGGACTATTAGATTAGCTGTCAAGCTGTGATTGGCAGCATCTACGAGAGAAAGGGGTGGATGCACATGCCCCCAGAGAAGACTCTGAAGAAACACCCAGTTGGACTGCAAGCAGAGATTTCACATACTGATCTCCAGAACAAACAAATGTGATTATCTCTGAAACGGAGTGGTGCAAAAGAAAACGGAAAAGAGTGGCAAAATCAGGGAGGCTCAGAGATTTTTACAAGGTATTTCACTCAATTCTTTATAATAAGTAAGTGGTGGTCCTCTTTAAAGTAAAATTTGTGGTCTACATCACATTGGTATACTATTTGAATTTATATTTAAAGGGGTTGTACAGGACTTCTTGATTACCTACTCTTAGGGGTACTTTGCTACTGCGATCTCGTGGGGTCGAAAGTGACGCACATCCGGCGCCAGTAACGACGTTGCAACATGTAAAGCCTAGATGCACCGATAAATGATCGCAAAAGCATCGTAAATCGTGATCTGTGTAGTGTCGGTCATTTTCATAATTTCGCTGCAGCGACAGGTACGATGTTGTTCCTCGTTCCTGCGGCAGCACACATCGCTGTGTGGAGCGAGGAACTTTTCCTTACCTGCCTCCCCGAGCTATGCGGAAGGAAGAAGGTGGGCGGGATGTTTACGTCCCGCTCATCTCTTCCCCTCCGCTTCTATTGGCCGCCTGCCGTGTGACGTTGCCATGACGCCGCACGACCCGCCCCATTAGGAAGGAGGCGGGTCGCCGGCCAGAGCGATGTCGCAGGGCAGGAAAGTGTATGTGAAGCTGCTGTAGCGACAATGTTCGCTACGACAGCTATCACAAGAGATCGCATCTGTGACGGGGGCGGGGACTATCGCGTTCGGCATCGCTACAATTGGCTAGCGATGTCGCAGCGTGCAAAGTACCCCTTAGGATAGGTCATCAATATCAGATTAGTGGGGTTCGACATCCAGCGTCCTCCTGCTGTGACCAGATGTACACATGTTACAGAGTCCGGTACAGCACAGCTCCGTACACCTTCTAGTGGCCATTCTCCAATACTACAGCTGAGCTCCAATTGAAGGCCACTGTAAGTGATTGTGCTCCGTACACTTCGTACATCCAGCCCTAGCTAAAAAACAATAATGATAGATAATCTTTAAAACTATCATATACTTTAGAAATGATATGTAACTATGTCCTGAGGACGTCTGACCTCGTGTGCACGGTGTCTTCGCAGGGTCACCGGTGGGGAGCTGTTTGAGGATATTGTTGCCAGAGAGTATTACAGTGAAGCAGACGCCAGGTCAGTACGTTCCACAAATATCAACCGTCAATGCACTTTTTATATCTTGTTTCTAAATTTTTAACCTAATTTGCTTTTTTTCGGCTATTTCCTTGCATTATCTTTTATGATCAGTCACTGCATTCAGCAGATCCTAGAGGCAGTACTGCATTGTCACCAGATGGGGGTGGTGCATAGAGATTTAAAGGTAAGACAATGCATTTATTATTCCCTATTGTTATCTGTAAACTAAAAAATTATATCTTGCAAGTACAATGGTCCCTCAGGTCACAATAGTCACAAAATACAAATTTCTGGGACATTTTGTATCCTTAAACCTCATTGCACATACATGACGTATATACCGTGAATGACAGGAGGATCAGCCAATCAGCATGAACATTTAACTAATAAGGAACCTGTACTACTGCAGTCTGTCTCGTCGCTCATATCTCCAGTACAGTACTTACAAATACATCCTTTAGACCAGATGAGGCTGGTGTATTTTCTTTTATAATCCATGTCAGTATGGCTGTATAATCTTGATCTTAAAATGAGAATTTAATAGCTCTAGATAAAAAATAACTAATTAGCCCAAGTGTATTCAGTCTCCAGCACCCAGGCTTACTGACAGCTGCAGCTTATACTGAGCAGTGTGAGATCTCAGCAGGGAGGAGGGACACTGAGGAAATGTTAATCTTGGCTAGAGGAGCGGAGAAAGATCTATACTTTCCTAAAGAATTAAACAGCCATTATGACAAACTAAATATACAACCTCATCTGATCTAAGCGATTCTATTTAGTAATATATGCTATATGTATTTGTGAAATCTGATGAAAGATCTGCGTTAAGGGAACCTGTACTGTATGTCCAAATCTGGCATCAAGCAAAAAGATTACACCTAGTTCATAATTGATAGCATTTAAAGGGATAATTACTTTTTTTAATGTTAATTATTTGTGCTTGATCATTAGATATATTTTTGTAATTCTCTATGGCAATAGATCTGCCTACTGTATACGTAAAATGAAACAGAAATGGAACAGTAAGGACTTTTTGCAAGAAAAGTATATGGACGTCCACGGATAAGGAAGATCCCCTAGGCAGCACCAATTCTGGTACTGCCTGACCACGGAGGTTGGCACCCTAATAGTCAATGCAAGAGATGGCGCCCCCGTTCAGTGTTATTTTGTAACGGGGTGCCAGGGGTGCCTCCGGCCTTGTAGTCGTGGCCCTTGCTGACAGGCTTACCCCTGGCGTCGCCGTCACTGGGGGGACAGGAGGTGCCTTGGTGGGGCAGAGTGTGGTGGTGCAGATGTTTTCCGGCGCACAAATACTCTTCAGGCATGGGTCAATGCAAACAACAAACATGTTTTATTCTTCGCAATTCTTCACACTTGGCAGTACAAAGCACAATGCTATGGCGCTTCCTTCAGCTGAGGGAAAGTCTACTCTAGCGTTCCCTCAAGTGGGCGACTTGCCTGACTACTTCACTTCGCCCGGCTCCCACTTCTGGCTACCCACAGCCCGGACCCACACCGGACTGCTTCACCCTACGAGGTTCCGCCCGCTCCTGTCTTCTCCGGCTTCCCTGTACTTCAGCTGCCACACTCTGCCCCTGGCTGTTCCTTCTTCTTTCCGGTCCCAGAGACCACTGCCTGTCTTACACACTTTCTTCCCTCCTAAACTGCCGGCTCCACCTCCCTACTGTGGTGACAGCCGTCCCACCCGGCCACTAGGGGGTACCCTGACTCAACATACATGCATACAATATAAAACATTTTTATTAACAACGTTTCCGGGTTAACTAGGCTTCCTTGTGAGGGGTCTGCCCACCCCTTACAATTTTACCCTAGCTACCCCTGTAAATCCCTAAAGAGTGTCAGGCACTAATGTCAGCAAAGATGTTGAATGATAGAGAAAAAACAAATTCACCAAACAATATTGCATCTGATGTTATTTGCCATATATATACTGTATATATATACCTGATTACGTCTCTGCCTGCTCCCTGAATCTAATATGTACTCTACTGGAATTCTGACTCTCAGCCTGTGACTTGCGACTGCGTTTCTGCTTACTCCCTGTGTCCTGTCGTGTCGTCCTGTTTCCTGACCCCAGCTTATCTGACTACCCTTCCGTCTATACTATTCTGACGCCCTGGTCTATCAGGTCGTCACAGGGTATTGTGCAATCTGCCCTTCTGCACGGTATCCGATCCTCCTTGGTTATGGGTCCCTAGCCTTTGGTGTTGCTAAGAACAAGCTAATCGAAATCCTAGAAACACTCTGCACCACACCCACCAGACACACCAATGGGTAGCCTGAAGGGAATAGGGCCGCCCACTTGGGGGATTGGTTAGGGAGGGTCAGGACTGTCAGGAGTAGTCAGTTGTGTGGTGACTCTCGTGAGGAGAGGTCACAAGTCGGTTGGAGGAGGTCAGGATCTGGGCTCCTTGTTAATACTAGGTGGCAGACGTTGGTCTGGGCCTGGTAGGAGCTGGAACCCCGGTCGCAGGGGATCGTGTCAAGCGGCACGGAACTGCTGAGGAGGGCAGCCGGTGGCCTTGTGCCATCTCCGGGCAGGGGCCAGGGCACGACGGGGTACGTGGACCCTAGGCCGGGAAGTAGCTTCAAGCGTCCTGGTAATTTACCCGACGAGGACGAAGTCTTCAAGATTCGTTCTCCACCCGCTTCAAAATCGGGGTACTAGTGCAACGAGGGGGATAGGACTTTCCCAATACACAGTCCAGAAAATCCCAAGCGTCAACCCTGAGAGCAAGCTCACTCAGTTAGCCATACAGGTGAGCGGGACCCGATTAGTTCTCTACTACAGGGGCCAACCAGTAAAGAAGGTGCCAAGGGAAAGGTCACAGGCTAACAAGCAACACCATCGGTCACGGGATCCAGACATGCTCCCTCCCTGCTGCATTGGTGCTCAGAATTTCGTTTTACAAGTTGTCAGTGTCAGCGTTATTGGACTGTGTGAGTACGCAGTGACCCCTTTCCTCCCTAACGGTATCCCCATTTCACCATCACTTAGCCCCAGGGCATTTCCCCCTACCCACGGAGGGGTTAAACACCTGGCTGCCATCCCATCACCACCGGGCTCTCCCAACAGCAGCGGTGGTACTCCACCTTACCTCACACCGTGGGTGGCATCACGAACTATAAACACAAAAACTCCCTGTATATACCCTCCCCTTTAATTTCGAGTGGCCTCGCGACCCCTCCCGGGTCCGGAGACCCCTCGAGCCACCGCGGATCTGGATCTGAGTAGTCTTGGCTGCTGACGCTGGGGCGGTACACTATCCATAAGTAATGACTAGCATCACAGCCATATACAAAGCCAAAGAACTGCACGGCTGGAGCAAAAATGTTATGTGTGACCTATCATGCCGATGTTAGAACATAACATAAAGTACCCAAGGGATATACGCAGTGTAATAATACTGTCATTACTTATTAACACAAGTCTGAAGTGCTGTGTAAGAAGCAGTACAAGAAAATAACACCTTTCCAGAAGAAACTTCTTTCATGCTCAACTATTGTGCAGGCAATGAAAGCATATGGAGTGATTTGTGCTCAGTTTCCCTGCGAGGCGTTCATTGTCTATAAGTGCTGAACCGAACATTATCCATAGCGATACATAGAAGAATGGCCAACACAGAACAATACACTATACACAGCAGAAAAGTGATACCTCTGCAACTATTGATGTAATGCATTGCAACTTTTAAGGGACAGTACTAGATAATAACACCATGACGTCTTTCTTCCAGACAAACGCCATGCCTGGCCATGGGTTGTATATGGTATTGCGGCCCCCCATTGATCTGTATTACCACCCAACCTGTGGATGAGCATGGCTCTGTTCCTGGATGAAGCCGCCATGTTTTTTTTAAGTCAGAACAAGGCCAAGTAAGACAGTTCTTAATATGATTATTAAGAGTGCTGCATTATGCTATCTACCCAATCCCACACCAGTGCTGCTTCTTCTGATCATCCATTTCTTTTTCTCAAGAGGTTTGGACCACTAACAGCCATCACCCTTGTCACCTCGGTCCCAATAATAACTACCATGATATCTTTATAATACTGTATGTAAAGACACGATACTTACCAATGGATGGGAGTACAACTAGGGTAATCAGGTTACACTAACCATTTTCGAATGTCCAAACAAGGAATTCTGAGTTATAAGTTGTTTTGGGTCTCTCCTTGGGTAGCCAGAGTTGAAACTGGAGCACTCATCACCACACTGTCCTGCCCCCCTCTCCTGGCGGGGACGCTGGCTCACTTAGACTCCCAGCTACACTGCGGTATCTCGGTGTCTGCTCTAGCCCCAGTCACTGTTGCTGGCTCCAAGGCCCTGCACACTCCGCATAGGCCTCCTGGGAGCATACTTAAGGCACACATGAGCACCTATTCTTAAAGAGCCAGTGCGCCCTAACCCGGAAGTGCCTCTCAGTCTATGGCTGAGAGGCACTATATATTTAAGGCATCCTCCCCTTACGGGATGGGCCTGGGCAATGTGGTCTAATCTTAGCGATGCCTTGCCAGTTGTTCAGGTCCCTTATCTATGTGTTGCTGCTGTGTTACTTACACCTGTCTGTTCTGTAATACCGGCCGATCCTGCTGTATCGTTCCATACTGTACAAGTATGCATTACCAGCTACCCGCGGCTGCACCTATGTACACCAGCTGTACCCGCTGCTGCATTTATCCATACCGGCTGTGCCTGCCGCATCAGCCATCCCGGGTGCACCTGCCTTGTAAGAGACTGTCTATATCCATATGTCTGGAGTCAGCTGTCGCAGTACCAAGTCTTCCTGAGAGGTATCTGATTGCTACTGGCAGCCCAGTCCATTCGCACCATCAGAAGCTCTGGTGAAAACCTGGTGTGGGCCTAAGTCACGCCCTTGAGGTGTACCCTGTGCTACGACAAAGTGGGTCCACTCCCGCTCACACCCGCTCGCCTTACAGAAACCAGCTACAAATAAGGTCTTGATTTGGAGGTCCTGGTATTTCTAAATACTTTTAATCAGCACTTTGTAATTCTTCATTGTCCCTTGGGAGGCGCTTCAGGAAAACTGAACACTTGATCTTGTATCCTTCACTGATTGCAGTTGATCACTGAGATCTCAGCCATAGTCTCCCCCTGTGATCAGGTCAGAGGAATAACTCCTGGAAAACTAAGAAAAATCTGTTACAGCACTCCCTACCTCCATATGCCATTTATAATACTGGTGTCTTCTTAAGGCGTTATACCCAAGATAGCAAGGTATTCCCTATCAAAACAGTATGGGATAACTTACTGTTCACTGAGGTTTGACGGATAGGAGTCACTGTGTTCCTGAGAACTGGGCTCTGGAACCTGGAAACAGCCTTTCAGCCCCATCTTTAGTGGAGCGGAGATCCACGTGCTCGACTTCCCCTCCATTCATTGTCTGTGGGCCTACCAGAATAAGCAGAGTGCTATGCATAATGTCTAAGTGCATGTCAGTCATGCAGTAACTACTGGGGTTCCTCTGGGATTAAGGGAACCCCCGGTGAATGCCACAACAAACAGGGTACACCGGGAATGTAATACCGCTGTGGGCCTGGTGCTAGGGAGAGGGGAGCGGGGTCAAAACCTACACTCACCTGAGGCTGATCCCTGCACTCCTTAACATCCCATGGGTGGCACGGTGGCTCAGTGGTTAGCACTGTAGTCTTGCAGCGTTGGGCTCCTAGGTTCAAAGCCCACCAAAGGACAACATCTGCAAGGATTTTGTATGTTCCCCCCATGTTTCCGGATACTCTGGTTTACTCCCACACTCCAAAGACATACTGATAGGGAGTTTAGATTGTGAGCCCCAATAGTGACAGTATTGCTGATGTATGTAAAGCGCTGTGGAATATGTTAGCACTATATAAAATAAAGATTATGTATTATTATCCCTGTACGCGTCCATCCCCTTGTCGCCGATCATGTGCCTAGGCCCTGACTTGCCCTAAACTCAACCTTGCTAGTGAGAAGGCAGGTGAAAGCACTAGTCTCAATACTGCAATGAAAGAACACAGGGGTAGAGAGCCAGACAGGGCAAAATAGACACACACATAAAGGAAAACACTCCAAACAAGTCCAATGCAGCTAACACCACAAAGACAGGCTTTTTACAAAGTGGTCAGCATAAGAATTATGAGATTCTATAACTGGCAGCAGATGGTAAGATACCTCACTATTTATAGCAAAGGGGAGTGGTCACAAAGAGCTGCACCTGAGGTTAAGGCTGCAAAGGATAGCCAGATAGGAATGAGGTCTTAACCCCTACAGCACCAAAAGAAAGCAAATACATTTAAACAGAAGCTGTAGACCTGCACACAATAGACTAGTCTAGTCCCAGACTCGCCAGAGATATCCCCCAGAGCGGGGCACACCCATGACAAGGTCAGTCTCTTCTAATACTTCTGTTCCACTCAAAGGCTGGAAACACATCTATGCGAGTAAAATCGGTCCGAGTTGGCTGAAAAAAACTCGGCTGATTTTATTTCAGGTTAGGTCAGAGTGCAATGCAACTGCACTGCGATCCTGAGATCTTTCTCATGATTGCAGTGCGTGTGTAATGCGTGTGTGATCCTTTTTTTTCTCAGCTGCTGTCATCTGCCATTCAGCTCTGCTACATGGCCGCTGACAGCAGCCACAGACAGCCATGTAGCAGAGCTGAATGGCAGATGACAGCAGACACAGACAGAGCCGCACGATCAGAATGAACTCGGGTAAACTTCACCCGACTTCATTGTCATCCCGCGGCTCTGTCTGTGTCGCGTCCTGATTAGCGGTCACCCGTGAAGGACTCACCGGTGACCACTAATCCCCTGAGTGACTGAATTGAGCAGCGCGATTAGTGCTGCTGTCCCTCAGGTTACCCGCGGCCAGCTGGATCCTCCCCCCGTGACCGCAACTCACCTGTGACTTCATCACTGTCACTCGGGCTACTTGCTGTCACTGTTGGAGGATCCAGCGGTGTCCGTGGGTAACCTGAGTGACAGCTCAGCTGATCGCGCTTCTCACCTCAGCTGCTGCGTGGAGCTGTCAGGGGCGGCGGTGTCTTGTGCAGCTCCTGTCACCTTCATGTAGCAGAGCTGGAAGCGACACTGGACCTCCGTGGATTACGTCCGACATGGATGGGTTTTTTGGGTACTTAATAAAGTGGTGAACGAGGGTCTTTGTTATTGTTTATTATTTCAAATAAAGGATTTTTTCAGTGTGTATGTTTATTAACTTTAATTTACAGGTTAATCATTGGGGGTGTCTCATAGACGCCTGCAATGATTAATCTAGGATTTAGTTGCAGCTATGGGCTGCTATTAACTCCTTATTACCCCGATTGCTAACGCACCAGGGCAAATCGGGAAGAACTGGATACAGTCCCAGAACAGCCGCATCTATTGTATGCGGCAATTCTGGACGGCTGCTGGCTGATATTGTTAGGCTGGGGGGCTCCCCATAACGTGGAGCTCCCCATCCTGAGAATACCAGCCTTCAGCCGTATGGCTTTATCTGGCTGGTATTAAAATTGGGGGGACCGCACGCCGTTTTTTTTAATTATTTATTTATTTATTTTACTGCACAGCATAGACACGCCCATCGGCTGCTGTGATTGGTTGCAGTGAGACAGCTGTCACTCAGCGTGGGGGCGTGTCTGACTGCAACCAATCATAGGTGCCGGAGGGCGGGTAAAGCAGGGAATACGAGATTGAATAATGAGCGGCCGGCTTTTTCAAAAGAGGAGAAGCCGCCGGAGCAGTGTGAACGCCGTGCAGCGCCGCGCTGGTAATCGGGGATCGGTGAGTATGAGAGAGGGAGGGAGAGGGATAGACCGACATGAACAGAGAGTGAGGGACAGAGATAGTGACCGACTGACAGACCGACCGATAGAGAGAGAATAGAGACCGAGAGGGAGAGACCGACTGACAGAGAATAGTGATTGACAGACATTGTGAGACATCGCTCGTTTCCAGTGTTTTAGGAAACATGCGAGAAATGTATTTAGAAAATCGGATGTCACTAGGATGGTGTGAGTGCCGTCCCGTGACATCCGATTTTTTTACACGCTGCCATAGACTTGCATTGGAGAGACTCGCAGTAGAAGCTCGCAAAAAAGCAGCATGCTGCGATTTTTTTCTCAGTTCGATTTGGACTGAGAAAAAAATCGCAAATGTGAGCTGAATCATTCACTAACATGTGTCCGAGTGCAATGCGAGATTTTCTCGCATTGCTCTACTGCGAGAAACTCGCAAGTGAGAAGCAGCCCAAAGAGTTCTGGAAGGCTGATAAAAAATGTTATTCTGTTGAAATATGGAAATCTTCTCTGGCCTATTTTATTTGTCTAGTGTCCTTTAAGTCAGTGACATTTCTGTATGCGATAAAATCAGAGTTCCCTTAGGTAAACTAAATTTTCTATTTAAGGAGTCAGTTATCTTGCATTGTGTAGTCAGCATCCAGCCTCGGGCACTCTCCAGATCTCAGGCTCTTTTGATTTATATTCTAATGCATTATCACAGTGACCCTTGGCTTTTAAGCATCTCGCAGTCTCCTAAGACATCTGATGCTTTCTCTGCTCTTGTATTAGTGGCTTCAAAGCTAAAAGCTCCTAAACCGGCAGATGTGAGGCTGGAGACTGAGGTGGCGGGTCAGTGGTGCATCAGAACTTAACATTTTACATTTCTTTTTATTTATTGATAGCATATAAACATAATTCAAGACAAAGTGATGTTTATATATTTTCCACTCTACTTTATTTTTTTATAAAAATCTGATTACTAACAAAATAAAAAAAGAGAACTGGTCTAACAGCCTCTGATAGGTTGTCTAACAGCCTCAGTATTTCACATATGTCTAGTAACGTGTGACTGTAAAGGCAACGCTAATGAAAATTTTCATTATAGTCAAAAATTTGCATATTTTGGGGTCATTCTCAGACAATACTGGACAATGCTTAAAATTTCAAGGGATTTTACATTTACATGTTGTATAGTTCAAATATATGTAAACAGGAACAGGAGAAGGCCATGGAGCTTAAAGAATAACCATCATTTTATTTTTTTTCTTATAACTCAATAATAAATCTGAAGAAAATAATCTTTATAATCTATCTTATTAGAGAAATACAATTCTTAAGGCCCCGTTACACACAACAAAGTATCTAACGATATATCGCCGGGGTCACGAATTGCGTGACGCACATCCGGCATCGTTAGCGACGTCGTTGCGTGTGACACCAATGAGCGACTGTTAACGATGGAAAATACTCACCAAATCGTCCATCGTTGACACTTCGTTCATTTTCAAAAAATCGTTGATTGTTGAGGACGCAGGTTGTTTGTCGTTCCCGAGGGAGCACGCATCGCTATGTGTGACACCTCGGGAACGACTAACTACAGCTTACCTGCGTCCACCAGCAATGAGGAAGGAAGGAGGTGGGCGGGATTTTACGGCTGCTCATCTCCGCCCCTCCGCTTCTATTGGGCGGCCGCTTAGTGACGCCGCATGAACCGCCCCCTTAGAAAGGAGACGGATCGCCGGCCACAGCGACGTCGCTAGGCAGGTAAGTCCATGTGACGGCTCCTAAAGATATTGTGCCAATGATGCACAAACGACGGGGGCGGGTACGCTCGCTAGCGATATCGCTGCGTGTAAAGCCCCCTTTACTCCTCCTGGACTGATCTTTCTCAAATTTCTGAATTCATGGGTAAAATCTATCTTCAGTAAAAACTGATTTTCGAAGTAAAGAGATAGTTGACTGTTGGTGCTTACAGAGTTCTATGCTCCTCCCCTCTTCATAGAATTTTAGAAGCACCAACTGTCATGTCCTATCTCAGCAATAGGAAAATCTGTTTTCACTGTTGACGGATTTTAGCCATAAATTGAAACTAAATGATCAATGCAGAAGGAAAAGCAAATTTCTCTGAGATATAATATAAAATTGCATATTTTCATATGTACCATTGATGTATTAAATATAATAATTTTTTTTTATAAAAAATAATAAAAATTATAATAATGGTTACTCTTTAAATCATCTTTGTATTATTGTAGTATTTAAAGGGAACCTGTGACTGGATTCACGCTGCCCTGCTCCAGTTGATTGATGTTTTTTCCATAATGTACACACATGGGAGAGACCTGTCAATCAACTGAAGCTGATTAGGAAGTGTTGAGGAGAGCCATTAGATGAAATACTTAATTAACCTGTGTATGCAGATTATTGTGAGAAGTGTGTTCAATTAAATCGATTCACTATAGATAAGCCATATTTTCATATATAACTAAGATGGCCACCGATGACATCACAGACCCTACCATCAGCATGGATCCACCAGATGACGACAGACCCTCCCATCAGCATCAAAATGGATCCATCCAATGACATCATAGACCCACCTACGATGTTGCCCACCAATCAGCTCATGGACTAACACATTGTTCAACCCACTGATCAATGAACACATCCAGTCATGCCCCTTTCCAAGGTTATATCAAGGCATGCTTCAGTTGAAATAAAGCAGTTTGGGCCGACTTTGGTAGATGAAGGTTGAATATCCGACAGTGTGTTTGATCTAATTTTTCAAGCATGAACTGGATCCACACCAATTAGAATCAGGCAGTAGGCAACTTGTGGAACTTTGTAAGAGTTCACCTTAACAGAAGAAGCTGATCAGGGGCAGCACCAGACTAGAAATATCTTTCCCTTAGATTCATGGACAGCTTTTCAAACTATGTTTTCTCTGAAATACCTCAGCCAGGCTCTGATTTATGCAATCTGGCAATAGCAACTTCTTTTCCCAGTGCTCCTAGAAGGCAAGGCCTGGACTAAACTCCTCCACCTGGTCGACACCTAGTCAGTCCCACCCACTGTCCAAGGCAACTTCTCCAACACTCAGCGGTCACCAGACTTGCTTTGCTTTATCAGCTGTCTACCACTAACTTGTCTCCCAGGAGCCTCTCAAAAATGCTCCAACCCTTTACTTTTCTCTTCTTATTCTTCTTATGCCACCAAATTCCTTTTCCATCTCTTTCTTCTGCCACTGAAAACTGTAAGCCTTTAGCAACTCAAGCTCCTTATAATTAGAGATGAGTGGACCCGTGGAAGTTCGGTTTGGTGGGTTCATCTGGACTTTAGATAAAGTTCGGTTTGGGACCTGGACTTGACCTGAACCCCAATGGAAGTCACTGATTTGGCAGTTCTGGTCTCCTCACACATGCTGCCAGCCATTAACCCCTTAACGACCGCGGGCCGTAAAATTACGTCCTAAATGACATAATGTTACTGCCTGCGGTACTCCGGCGGCAGCATGCTGCGATCGGCACACATCTCAGCTGATTTTCACAGCTGAGATGTGTGCCTGCTAGGCACGAGCAGAATCGTTATCTGCTCGTGCCGATTAACCCCTTATATGGCGCTGTGAATACATGAAAGCGCCATTATAAGCGCGATTGCGGTAATGTTTTCCTTACCGCCCAATACCGGAAGTCACGTGACGCGATCACGTGACTCCCGATAGTTGTCATGGTAGCACAGGGTCAAGTGATGACTCCTGTACTACACCTGACTTGGTTTCACTTTCACTGTGCCCGGGGCACAGCAAAAGAGAAAGACAGCGTATCTGCTGTTTACAGCCTTGTAGCTGTGATCAGCAAATACTGCAGAGCGATCGGAATGCTGATCGCAATAGCCCCCTAGGGGGACTAGTAAAATAAAAAAAAAAAGTTAAAAAAAAGTTTTAAAAAATTAAAAAAAAACAAAAAAACCTAAAAGTTCAAATCACCCCCCATTCGCCCCATTGAAAATTAAAGGGTTAAAAAAATAAAAAATATACACACATTTTGTATCGCCGCGTTCAGAAACGCCCGATCTATCAAAATATAAAATCAATGAATCTGATCAGTAAACGGCGTAGCGGCAAAAAAATTCCAAACGCCAAAACAATGTTTTTTTGTTGCCACAACTTTTGCGCAAAATGCAATAAGAGGCGATCAAAACGTAGCATCTGCGCAAAAATGGTACCGTTAAAAACGTCAGCTCGAGACGCAAAAAATAAGCCATCATTGAGCCATAGATCCCGAAAAATGAGAACACTACGGGTGACGGAATATGGCGTAAAACGTGCGCCACTTTTTTCGGACAAACTTCCGATTTTTTTTTAACCCCTTATATAAAAGTAAACCTATACATGTTTGGTGTCTACGAACTCGCACTGACCTGAGGCATCACACCCACACATCAGTTTTACCATATAGTGAACACAGTGAATAAAATATCTCAAAAACCATAGTGCTATTGCACTTTTTTTGCAATTTTTCAGCATTTGGAATTTTTTTGCCATTTTCTAGTACACTATATGGTAAAACTGATGGTTTCATTTAAAAGTACAGCTCGTTCCGCAAAAAATGAGCCCTCACATAACCATATTGACTGAAAAATAAAAAAGTTACGTCTCTCAGAAAAAGAATGGCGAAAAAAAAACGGAAAGCGAAAAATCGGCCGGTTGTGAAGGGGTTAAGAAAACACTTCTAGTGGAGGGTGGGCGCGTTTTCTCTTTTTTTGGGGGGGTTGTAAGCTACAGCTGATCGTGCTGTTGTTACCCCCAGTGAGAGCCAAACAAACACTGCAAGCGGCTCACACTGGACCGAGCATCGAGCGTAGCTGAGCACAGCGATCTATGCGCAAGTTGGTTTGCATACGTAAAACACCTGAACTCTCAATCCCAACTCTGTTTTTTTTGGAAAACTCTGTGTTCGGTACAAACATCGACCCTCAAATTCACTTCTGTACTTAAAATGCTTAGACCACTCTCCTTTTTATCTGGACATACTAGAAAAATACATATATTACATCAAATCTCTCCTAAAGTGCAATAGATTCTATCTATCTATCTATCTATCTATCTATCTATCTATCTATCATCTATATATCTTCAATGATTCATATAAGTTATACTATAGATCTTTTATGAGATCTTTTATGTCCCGATTCTTTGTATCAGTGTTTCTGGACGCAGTGAGTGACAGTTCAGCCATCCAATCGGAGGTAGGAGTGTGTTGAGTTGTCTGTATGGTGATGGACAGCCAAGCCATCCAATCAGGACTGAGACTTACAAGGTTTCTTCGATGTGTTTCCTGTTAGGACTGAATACCTTGCTACTTAGTTGCCTCTCTGCCTTCTATTACTGCCAGTCTTAGCTTTAGCTCAGTGGTGTCTGCTTGTCTTTGGTTCCTCTGCTCAGTCTGATCTATTATTTACCCGACCTTGGACCTTACTTCTGACTATCCATTTGCCTAGCCCCTTTGTCTTGATCTGCCACCTTCCTGGAATTTTGACCTCGGACTGTAACCTGACTATGCCTTTGTTTCAGCCCCTTTTTTTATTGTTGGCCCTCCTGGTATCTGACCCGGGACCTCTTGACTAGCCCGTGAGTAATGACTAGCATCACATTTTATAAAAAATTTGCTAACCAACCAGTTGTTTTGGGCTTTTAACTTTGAGAAACAATGATTCCACCACAATCCTAGTGTCTCAGGTGGCACACAACTACTTACACATCTTGAAGACATTTCACCACTCGCCTGAACAGAGGTATCCATAAGTATAAATGGGGTAAACAGTCTTCAATATTTCCCGCAGGTCCAGTTGCTTTGATGTAGTGATACTGTATATAATGTACATTATTGTTAAGTCACAGTAAAGCCTTGATCATCGCTGCTCTAATAACCCACACAGATTGCATTATATCACCCACATCGTCACTTAAGACTATTGCCCAGGTGCTTTTTTTCATATGGAGAGTAAAGTACAACTCTCTCTCTTTTTTCTCTTTTCACTTCCATAGCCAGAAAACCTGTTATTGGCTTCTAAGCTTAAAGGCGCAGCTGTTAAATTGGCCGATTTTGGGCTAGCTATAGAGGTGGAAGGTGAACAGCAGGCATGGTTTGGTAAGTACTTTAAAATAATTATCTAAATTACATTTTGTGGCATCGTCAACAATCCTACTAATAACTAGTACCTAAAGGTTTTAAGCTTGAAATTTGCATGTATTGTGAGCTTTACAGATTTTCCATTTTATTCTTGCAAGAGTGTACCTTAATGTAATACATGCTGGATGCGAGCTCTCTGTGTACCATTAGCTCATATGTCAGCACAGCTTCTATTCTGCACCTATGTGCTCTTGATGTGTGTTTCTTCTTTTCTATAGCCTGTATTCTCTGTCTTCCCTGAGATATTTTCTCTCTCCTCGCTCGATGCCGTGTAAATTGTGTACCCCCTCCCTTTTTGCTGCAATCTGTAACACTAAGACAGGGATGTCAAACTCAAATAGATATAGGACCAAAGTTAAAAACTTGGACAAAGTCATGCGTCTGCCTAGTCGCGGGTCCCACATAATCCTGTGAACAGACTAATGGGCCCCACATAGTCTTCCACACAAAATAATGGGCCCAACAAAGCCCTCCATACAGAATAATGTACCCCACGTAGCCCTCCATACAAAATAATTGGCCCACATAGTCTTCCATACAGAATAATGTGCCCCACATAGTCCTCCATACAGAATAATGTGTCCCATACAGCCATCCATACAGAATAATTGGTCCCACATAGACATCCATACACTATAATGGGCTCCACATAGACATCTGTACACAATAATGGGCTCTACATAGACATCTGTACACAATAATGGGCTCCACATAGACATCCGTACATAATAATGAGCTCTACATAGTCCTCCATATAGGCCACATAGCCCCTCATACAGAATAATGGTCCCTACATAGTCCTTCTTACATAATAATGGGCCCCACATAGTCCTCCATACAGAATAATGGGCCCCACATAGTCCTCCATACAGAATAATGGGCCTCACATAGGCCTCCATACAGAATAATGGACCACACATAGTCCTCCATACAGAATAATGGACCACGCATAGTCCTCCATACAGAATAATGGGCCCCACATAGCCCTCCATACAGAATAATGGGCCCCACATAGTCCTCCATACAGAATAATGGGCCCCCACATAGCCCTCCATACAGAATAATGGGCCCCACATAGCCCTCCATACAGAATAATGGGCCCCACATAACCCTCCATACAGAATAATGGGCCCCACATAGCCCTCCATACAGAATAATGGGCCCCACATAGCCCTCCGTACAGAATAATGGGCCCCACATAGCCCTCCATACAGAATAATGGGCCCCACATAGTCCTCCATACAGAATAATGGGCCCCACATAGCCCTCCATACAGAATAATGGGCCCCACATAGCCCTCCATACAGAATAATGGGCCCCACATAGCCCTCCATACAGAATAATGGGCCCCACATAGCCCTCCATACAGAATAATGGGCCCCACATAGCCCTCCATACAGAATAATGGGCCCCACATAGTCCTCCATACAGAATAATGTCCCCACATAGTCCTCCATACAGAATAATGGGCCCCACATAGTCCTCCATACAGAATAATGTCCCCACATAGTCCTCCATACAGAATAATGGGCCCCACATAGTCCTCCATACAGAATAATGGGTGGCTGGCATTGGCGGCTAAAGAGTTTGACATATGTGCACTAAGAGAAGTGAAGGTGTAGCGGAAAGCCACTTTTCTTTTTCCATCAACATAGCTTATCAGGACTTCTTTTATGCCAGGATGAAATGTTTATTGGTACTATTCTAGGATGAATATAATTTGTTGATTAATTTTTATAATTTATTTATTTAGGGGGAGGAATGTGTAAACCCTAGAAATTCCACCATTTACTTATTTGTTGAGTTACTGTCCAGTAAACAGGTCATTGCAACTGTGGCAAAATCAAACACTTTTTTAGGGTAATTATTGAAAGGATTTTTTATGTTTTACAAAAGTGAAACCTGTTAAAATATAATCTTTATTGTGTATATATAAAATATCAAATGTAACAAAATTACTACAAAACTTATGGTTGGAACATCCATGTGAAGTGTTGGTGTAGTGTCTGATCCGTCAGCACACAGACCCATTGAGTATGTCCTATCCTCAAAAACGGGTCAGAATAGGGCAGGCTCCGAGTCTCAGGGATCTCACACTCGGATCCCTGATTTTCGCGGATGTATGAATAGTTCCATGAAACTCTATGGGTATGTATGCCGTCTGATAAAATATTATGCAGCACACGGACATCAGCGGAGGATCAAGTCTGAGTAAAATTTCCTGAAATTTGTAGTTTCATGCAAATATCAACACTGCAATTCAATTCCTGAGGGTTGTAGAGAAAAAATGCCTGTCCTCCATCCTTGTAAATCATAAAGGCTTGGCCGAAACTCTACCACTTGTAGTGCAGGGTTGGCCACATTTGGGCACAATTCTGTCCACATTTCTTAGCAGTAGCATGTGGACACACCTAAAAACTAAAAGGTACAAGAGACAAGTACTTTGGATCCAAATTTTTGGAAATTCCTTTAAGATTAGTGATGAGCAATACTCAATACTCAATAGTCAATTCTCAATTGAGTATCCTGGTACTCAGGCACCATGTTCAAGTCCATTCCACACTTGTTTCACAGCTTTTTTTCATCCACTAAGCATGCAGGGTTTGCCTGCTAATCATGGTATTGCAGTAGCCATGTTGGCTGGTTATCAAAAATAGGGGGGACCCCAAGTCATTTTTTTTATTAGCAGGTACAGTAAACTACACACACACACACACACACACACACACACACGGCACTAATTATATATCTGACGGATATCTATGTGCCTTGTGACTTTAGTATACTATACTTGTTATTCAATAAATGGAAAAACAACTTGAGATCCCCTTCTTTTGGAAAACCAGCAAAGCTAAAGCAGACAGCTAAGGGCTGCTATTACCAGGCTGGGAAGGCCCATCATGGTTAGTTGTCCCTTCCCAGCCTAAAAATAGAAGCCCACAGCTGTCACAGAAGTGGCACATCACATTACCTGCGCCAATTCTGGCACTTTGCAATTGCCCTGGTGCTGTGGCAATTGAAGTACTATTTTTGGGGTTAATTTCAGCTGGCATCATGCACAGAGGTTAATAATGGAGAGATGTCTATCAGATGCTCCATTACTAGCCCAGTAATTTATAAAAAAAACACACACACACAGGAAAAAATAGTGTATTTGAATAGATAACCAAGGGCCTTCCCAGCCTCATAATACCAGACCCCCGCTGTCTGCTTTACTTTGGCAAGTTATATAATCTAGAGCGAAGCTCACGTCATTTTTTAAAATTGTTTATTTATTTAGTTTTCTGCAGTGATGGGAGTCAGAGATGCGTCCAGGCGTCTTCCCCATGCTGTTTCCCCATCCATTTCAGTGATTTTCCTGCCCCCCCCCCCCCCTCCCGCTCACGTCCAGAAAAATGCTTAAGTTTCCCATTGACTTCCATTATACTCCTCACTCAAGCGTCCGACCTGCTGGATTCGAGTACCGAGCACTCACATATAATTTTGACATGTATTACATTTAGCATTCTGACAGGTCATGAAATCTAATTTTCTGGGACACATTCAACATCAAGGTCATGGATTTTTAGCAATTATTGGAGCGTTTATAAAATCATTTTCATCATTACAATTTGTTGTGTCATTTGTGGGACAAATTGAAATTGTTATGTAGAAAAAAATGATACGACCGTGGCCGGCATCAGAAACATAGGAACCTAGCCGAACCTTCTCCAATCTCTGATGAGCAATCACATCAGACGTTAGCATGGAAGGGAGAGACAATTTACAATGAGGAATCTAGTTACAAATTTACACATTTCTGAATCTTTAAAAATAATTCTCCATTTCTTGGTGAAATTGGAAAAATAATTCATACTGACTGTTTTGCATCATTGACAATATTGTTGCTGTTTAGATGGTAGTGTGGGGTGGTCCAGGATTTGAATTTGATAAATTGCCTACTTTCTTGCAAAATGAATGACAAACCTGTCCACCAGTTGTGGATGGTAACTCAACTTAGGCACCTCCAATTAAAGTGGGTATCAGGGACTATTTCATTTTTTTACCATGGGCCTAAGAACTAACAAACTGGTAGTAGCCAACTAGGTACCTGTATTGCCCGGCGCTGATCTCTGCTGGTGCATAGCGGTCTTACACCACTCCTGCCAGAGAATCAGAAGCTTCCACTGATGTCCTGTTGACTGAGCAGCGGCTCCGCTCTGTAGACAGCGCTTTACTGCTGACGTCACGCTGATTATCAGCCAGCTCTCTGCTACCAAACTGCGGGGAGCCGGCTGTCAGTCAGCATGACGTCGGCAGTCACGGCCCGTCAACAGAGGAGCCTGGAAGAGGATGAGCTGCTCTGTTGACGTGAATTGTAGGTAGGAATATTCAGTGACGGCTCTAAGCCAGTGTCAGGTTGAGCAAGCAGGAGTTAGCAACAATGTGACTGTTAGTTTTTAGGGTCATAGCCAAAAATATAAAATAGTCCCTGATAAGCTCTTTAGGGTCATAGCCAAATATATAAAATAGTCCCTAATAAGCCCTTTAGGACCATAGCCAAAAGTATAAAATAGTTCAGGATAAGCCCTTTAGGCCAATAGCCAAATATATAAAACTAGAAGGTGGCCCGATTCTACGCATCAGGTATTCTAGAATTTACGTATTGTGTAGTTAATGTATGATTTTTGTTATGTGTATATATATATATATATATATATATATATATATATATATATATATATATATATATATATAGATGTTGTTGTGTGTAGTTACCAAGTGTTTGTGTAGGGTGCTGTACATGTTCTGGGTGTTGTCTGGGTGTGGCGGGGGGTGAGAGCGGTGTTGTATGTGTGTTGCGTGTGTTGCGTTGTTTGTGGAGCGCTGTGTGTCTGTAGCGTTGTGTGTGTGTGTTGCGCGGTTTGTGTGGGGGGGAGGTATGTTTTGTGCAATGTGTGTGTGTTGCGTGGTATGTGCGTATATTTATGTATGCCGCGGTGTTTGTGTGTTGGCTGTTGTGTGTGTGCAGCATTGTCTGTGTGTGTGGGTGTCTGTGTAGGGCGGTGTTTGTGGTTCCCAGTGTGTGTGTGGTGTGTTGTGTGTGTGTTGGGGGGAGGTGTGCACCTCCCATCGTGCTCCATCCCCCATGCTGCGCACCCCCCATCGTGCTCCATCCGCCATGCTGCGCACTCCCAAACGTGCTCCATCCGCCATGCTGCGCACTCCCAAACGTGCTCCATCCGCCATGCTGCGCACTCCCAAACGTGGTCCATCCGCCATGCTGCGCACTCCCAAACGTGCTCCATCCGCCATGCTGCGCACTCCCAAACGTGCTCCATCCGCCATGCTGCGCACTCCCAAACATGCTCCATCCGCCATGCTGCGCACTCCCAAATGTGGTCCATCCACCATGCTGCGCAGTCCCAAACGTGCTCCATCCGCCATGCTGCGCACTCCCAAACGTGGTCCATCCACCATGCTGCGCAGTCCCAAACGTGCTCCATCCGCCATGCTGCGCACTCCCAAACGTGCTCCATCCCCCATGCTGCGCACTCCCCATCGTGCTCCATCCCCCATGCTGCGCACCCCCCATCGTGCTCCATCCCCCATGATGCACCAGCATCAGCCTCTCTGCCCCCAGCATCAGCCTCTCTCCTCCCAGCATCAGCCTCTCTCCTCCCAGCATCAGCCTCTCTCCTCCCAGCATCAGCCTCTCTCCTCCCAGCATCAGCCTCTCTGTCCCCAGCATCAGCCTCTCTCCTCCCAGCCTCCCTCCTCCCAGCCTTCCCCAGGATCAGCCTCTCTCCTCCCAGCCTCCCTCTTCCCAGTCTTCCCCAGCATCAGCCTCCACCTCCCAGCCTCCCTCAGCACCAGCCTCCCCCAGCATCAGCCTCTCTCCTTCCAGCCTCCCCCAGCATCAGCCTCCCCCAGCATCAGCTTCTCTCCTTCCAGCCTCCCCCAGCATCAGCCTCCCCCAGCATCAGCCTCTCTCCTCCCAGCCTCCCTCCTCCCAGCCTCCCCCAGCATCAGCCTCCCCCTCCCAGCCTCCCCCAGCATCAGCCTCCCCCAGCATCAGCCTCTCTCCTTCCAGCCTCCCCCAGCATCAGCCTCCCCCAGCATCAGCCTCCGCCTCCCAGCCTCCCCCAGCATCAGCCTCCGCCTCCCAGCCTCCCCCAGCATCAGCCTCTCTCCTCCCAGCCTCCCCCAGCATCAGCCTCTCTCCTCCTAGCCTCCTCCAGCATCAGCCTCTCTCCTCCCAGCCTCCCCTAGCATCAGCCTCCCCCTCCCAGCCTCCCCCAGCATCAGCCTCCCCCAGCATCAGCCTCTCTCCTCCCAGCCTCCCCCAGCATCAGCCTCCCCCTCCCAGCCTCCCCCAGCATCAGCCTCCCCCAGCATCAGCCTCTCTCCTTCCAGCCTCCCCCAGCATCAGCCTCCCCCAGCATCAGCCTCCCCCAGCATCAGCCTCTCTCATCCCAGCCACCCCCAGCATCAGCCTCTCTCCTCCCAGCCTCCCCCAGCATCAGCCTCCCCCAGCATCAGCCTACACCCTCCCAGCCTCCCCCAACATCAGCCTCCCCCAGCATCAGCCTCTCTCCTTCCAGCCTCCCCCAGCATCAGCCTCCCCCAGCATCAGCCTCTCTCCTCCCAGCCTCCCCCAGCATCAGCCTCCCCCAGCATCAGCCTACACCCTCCCAGCCTCCCCCAACATCAGCCTCCCCCAGCATCAGCCTCCCCCTCCCAGCCTTCCCCAGGATCAGCCTCTCTCCTCCCAGCCTCCTTCAGCACGCCGTGCTCCTCTGCCGACACTCACAGATCCAATCGCATACACTCACACACACACACACACACACCCACCCGATCGCATACACTCACACCCACCCGATCGCATACACTCACACCCACCCGATCGCAAACACTCACACCCACCCGATCGCATACACTCACACACACCCGATCGCATACACTCACACACACCCGATCGCATACACTCACACACACACACACTGACGATATTGCACATACGCGCTCACACTCACAACATCCGGAGATACCACATGCTTCTGGCCATGTGATCCTCCGGCAGGTCCTGGAAGCTCACTGCAGCACAGTATCGCGGCCGAGAAGCAAGCGATATCTCCGGATGCTGTGTGTGTGTGGATGCGATCTGTTGTGTGTGTGAGGTGTGTGTGAGAGTGAGTGTGATCTGATGTGTGTGTGTGTGTGTGTGTGTCTGTTGTTATGTGTGTGCGTGTGGATGTTCCGCCGCTGCAGGACCTTGATGCGCTGGTAACTATGCTATCATGGTTACCAGCGCATCCCGTCCCCCACTCGCACAGGAGCCCACACCAGCATACGGCGGCAAACCCCAGCAATGCGAGGGTTTGTGTCGGCTGGGTTGGCGGCGTATGCTGGTGTGGGCTCCCGGGGGTACAGTACTCACCTGGGAGTCGTGTCTCCGTGTCAGTTCGGGGGATGCGTGTGGGGGGCAGGGCCAGAGCGAGCGTGCATTGCGTGAGGGGGCGGGGCGTGGCCGAGTTGCCAATACGTGCAGGGTGCCGGGGCGAGAGGCCAATCCGTGTAGGTGGCGGAGCCTGTGCGAGCGGCCGGCCAATCCGTGTGGGGGGGGAGCCAGGGCGAGCGACCAATCCGTGCGGGGGACGGGACCATGGCGAGGCCAGCGGCCAGTCCGCTTTGTGTCACCATAAGGACACAATTTTGGAGCAAGACAGACAGACAGACAGACAGAATAAGGCAATTATATATATAGATAGTCCCTGATAAACTACACCCACTATACTCATACCCTGGTGCCAAACAGACTGCTGGACTTTGGTACAGGGGAACATCCACATTATTTGTAGTTGTAACATGGGTCTTAGTTAGTGTGGATATTTAAGACATTGCTTTTTCAAGAGTTACACTGGGTAAACTGGACTCATACTCAGTAAGGCAGCACGGTGGCTCAGTGGTTAGCACTAGTGATGAGTGAGAGTGCTTGCCATTGCTTGTTACTTGATTGAACATCAGAGTTTAAAAACACTTAAGTCTCCCATTGAGTTCCATTGTATTCGGTACTCGATTTGTAGCCAATAACCCTGATGCTCGATTGAGTAACGAGCACTAGTGAGCACTCACACTCAACACTAGTTACCACTAATGCTTTGCAGCGATGGGGTCCAAAGGTTAAAAACCAAGGACGACATCAGCCAGTCCTCAAGAAACACCAATAGATCATGTTTTCAGGTTTTCCTCAATATCAGACAGGGAATCATTTCATCACCTGTGCAACATTTAGGAAATTCTGAAAACCTGATTGAGGAAAACATGAAAACATGATCTGTTGGTGGGTCTTGAGGACTGGAGTTGAGAAACACTGCTCTAGGAGTTTGGATGTTCTCCTTGTCTTTCATCAGTTTCCTCCGGGTTCTCTGGTTTCCTCCCACACTCCATAAACATACTGATTGAAGCTCACAATCTACATTGGGGGAGCATGATGATAAAGTATGTAGAGCCGTATGGATTATGTTGGTGCTATACGAGTGAGTGAAATAAACCTTAGAAGCCCATGAGGAACTCAAAGTACAAACTTGAAAAGTGTCTATTTGTTAGTTGCCAATCCTTTGAAGTGAGTAGTTGTCATGGTTCTGATCCGTGGTGCTCTGCCCTCCTGCAGAGCCGGTGTTTTGTTTTGCCTATGGACGGGTGGTTTCCCATCCTCGGTTTCTGCGCTGGAGTTGTTAGGGGCCTTTCTCCAGGCGCCTCATTCTGGGTGATTGCTCTGCTTCATTAAGGAGCAACCTCACCAAGAATGCCGCTAGTCGTAGTTCCTGCCTGCCGTTCTCTGGCTCACGTTTGTGCTTTGATCATGTCCTCCTGCCCAGGACCTGTCGTTACCCCTCTCCTCCAGTGTCCCTGACTCTGACGTTGTTCCCCGGCTCCCGACCTCCAACTTGTACCCTGACCTTGGCTTTGCTTTTCCCCACTGTACCTTACGTGACTTCCTGGCTTCTAATCTCCGACTTGTACCCTGACCTCGGCTCCACTTCCTCCCATTGTACCTTACGTGACGTCCTGGCTTCTGACCTCTGGCTTGTGCTCTGACCTCAGCTTTGCTACATCCCTGTGTTCCATACGTGACCTTCGGGCTCCTGACCTCTGGTTTTTTGATTTCCTCGTCACAAGTTGCATCTGAGGACACAATATCCTTACTAGGAAAACAAGGGGTGATAAAAATGGATGCCTCCCAAAAACATGGAAGAAGAATATAGAATTCTTAGAATTCTTTGAATTGTAGTTTAATAAAGAACAGTATCAAGCAAAGGAACATATGGTGAATGTTACTGGGATTTATTTCCTTCATTTTTTACTTTACTGAGGCTTAGAGCTCACATGGCAAAAACTGAAGAATAAATAAATAAAAAAAGCAGCTGATGGCAGCAGATGTACATATTACAATTTTCCAAGTAATTATCTATTTAAGGTGGAAAATGATTACTTTCATCATGCGGGAAAATTCCGTATGAGCCTTGGCAGTTCGTATTGGCACATGTTTATACCTGAGGTCACAAGAACAGGTTGGTCCGATGATGACATCTTGAGGGTCTACTCAAAGAGTAACCGCCATTTTAATTTTTATTTCATAAATCAATAGTACAGATGAAAAGAAGCAACTTTGTAATATATCTTATCAGAGAAATCTGCTTCTTTCTCCTCCTGGACTGATCATTCATTCTCAATTCATGGATAAAATGTTTTCAGCGAAGACATATTCCCCCATTACTGAGATAGATGACATTTGACCCTTCTGGAAGAGGAGGAGCTCGAGGCTAATACAGACATTCTGCTGCAAGTTCTCCTGAAATGACACTTACAGTACTCCATAGATTATTATAAGAAGCAACTGTGATCTCCTGTCCTAGTAATAGGAAAGTCTGTATTTAGTAATGTCAGATTTTACCCATGTATTGAGAGTTTGGGGAGTGAATAATCAATCCAGGTGGAGAAAAAAGTGGACCTTTCTGATAAGATATATTACAAAATTTCTCATATATATGTAATACGAGTGTATGTGGGTATATACAGTACAGACCAAAAGTTTGGACACACCTTCTCATTCAAAGAGTTTTCTTTATTTTCATGACTCTGAAAATTGTAGATTCACATTGAAGACATGAAAACTATGAATTAACACATGTGGAATGAAATACTTAACAAAAAAGTATAAAACAACTGAAAATATGTCTTATATTCTAGGTTCTTCAAAGTAGCCACCTTTTGCTTTGATTACTGCTTTGCACACTCTTGGCATTCTCTTGATGAGCTTCAAGAGGTAAGCGGGCTTTACACACAGCGACATTGCTAGCGATGTATCTGGTGAAAGCACCCGCCCCCGTCGGTTGTGTGTCACGGGCAAATCGCTGCCTGTGGCGCACAATATCGATTACACGCATCACACGTACTTACCTGCTTAGCGACGCCGCCTTTCTAAGGGGGCGGTTCGTGCGGCGTCACAGCGGCGTCACTAAGCGGCCGGCCAATAGAAGCGGAGGTGCGGAGATGAGCGGGCCGAAAATCCCGCCCACCTCCTTCCTTCCTCATTGCGGGCGGCTACAGTTACGGTGATGTTCCTCATTCCTGCGGTGTCACACGTAGTGATGTGTGCTGCCGCAGAAACGACGAACAACCTAGGTGCTGCAACAGCAACAATAATCGGGATTATAACGTCTGGACAACGATCAACGATATGGTGAGTATTTTTAATCGTTAACGGTCGTTTGTGCGTTTCACACGCAATGACGCCGCTAACGAGGCCAGATGTGCGTCACGAATTCCATGACCCCAACGACATCTCGTTAGCAATGTTGTTGCGTGTAAAGCCCGCTGTACTCACCGGAAATGGTTTTCACTTAACAGGTGTGCCCTGTCAGGTTTAATAAGTGGGATTTCTTGCCTTATAAATGGGGAAGGGACCATGAGTTGTCTTGTGCAGAAGTCTGGTGGATACACAGCTGATAGTCCTACTGAATAGACTGTTAGCTGTTTTTTTCTTGCCATTATACAAATTCTAAGTAAAGAAAAATGAGTGGCTATCATTACTTTAAGAAATGAAGGTCAGTCAGTCCGAAAAATTGGGAAAACTTTGAAAGTGTCCTCAAATGCAGTGGCAAACACCATCAAATGTTACAAAGAAACTGGCTCACATGAGGACCGCCCCAGGAAAAGAAGAACAAGAGTAACCTCTGCTGCGGAGGATAAGTTTATCCGAGTCACCAGCCTCAGAAATCGCAGGTTAACAACAGCTCAGATTAGAGATCAGGTCAATGCCACACAGAGTTCTAGCAGCAGACACATCTCTAGAACAACTGTTAAGAGTAGACTTTGTGCAGCAGGCCTTCATGGTAAAATAGCTGCCAGGAAACCACTACTAAGGACAGGCAACAAGCAGAAGAGACTTGTTTGGACTGAAGAATACAAGGAATGGACATTAGACCAGTGGAAATCTGTGCTTTGGTCTGATGAGTGCAAATTTGAGATCTTTGGATCCAACCACCGTGTCTTTGTGCGACGCAGAAAAGGTGAACGGATGGACTCTACATGCCTGGTTCCCACCGTGAAGCATGGAGGAGGAGGTGTGAGGGTGTGATGGTGCTTTGCTGGTGACACTTTGGAGATTTATTCAAAATTGAAGGCATACTGAACCAGCATGCCTACCACAGCATCTTGCAACGGCATGCTATTCCACCCGGTTTGCGTTTAGTTGGACCATTATTTTTCAACAGGACAATGACCCCAAACCCACCTCCAGGCTGTGTAAGGGCTATTTGACTAAGAAGGAGAGTGATGGGGTGCTACGCCAGATGACCTGGCCTCCACAGTCACCAGACCTGAACCCAATCGAGATGGTTTGGGGAGAGCTGGACCACAGAGTGAGGGCAAAAGAGCCAACAAGTGCTAAGCATCTCTGGGAACTCCTTCAAGACTGTTGGAAGACCATTTCCGGTAACTACCTTTTGAAGCTCATCAAGAGAATGCAAAGAGTGTGCAAAGTAGTAATCAAAGCAAACAGTGGCTACTTTGAAGATCCTAGAATATATGACATATTTTCAGTTGTTTCACACTTTTTTGTTAAGTATTTCCTTCCACATGTGTCAATTCATAGTTTTGATGCCTTCAATGTGAGGTGTGTCCAAACCTTTGGTCTGTACTGTATATATATGTATATATATGTATATATATATATATATATATATATATATAATATGTGTGTGTGTGTGTGTGTGTGTGTGTGAAACGATCCCAGTTGCAGGGATCGCGACCGTAACCGGGCCAAGAGGTGCAGGGGTCCTGCCGATCCGAGCCCCTGCTTCAGTTGGATGAGCATTCAAGCACGCACATCCAGCTCAAATGCATTGCGGCACAGAGACACATTGGGTCCCTGCACTGCAATACACACTGCAGGACAAACAGAAGCTGGCAGCTTTCATCAGCGTCCCAGTGACTGAGGGCAGTGTATGACAATAGCACAGATGGCGATGAAAAGCTGGTGGCCACTGCGTGTTGGATACACAGGAGAATGCCATGCAACTTGGGAGCCGGAGAGGGTAAGTACAATGTTTGTTTTTTGCGTCAGACAGAATGGAGACATATTTATCAGGATGTGAACATATATACCAGAACCAGGACATATATACCAAGATGGACCCAGGAGAGGGACAGTATATAAAAGGAGGGACCCAAGATGGGGTCAGTATAAACCAAGAGGGGCCTAGGAGGGAGACAAATAAACCAGGATATACAGTATATACCTGGAGGGATCGAGAGTGTTAACATTTATACCCAGAGGGGGACATATATACCAGGATGGGAATATATATATATATATATATATATATATATACCATGATAGGGGACATACCATGATGGGGGACATACTTACTAAAATGGGGAACACATATACCAGGAGGGGGAACATATATACCAGGATGTGGGACATATTTACCAGGAAGGAACCCAGGATTGGGTGCATTAAAACAGGATGAGTGTTATTACTACATAATGGGTGGGAGGGCAATTAATATGTCTTTATAGGATTTAGAACGTTGAATGTACACATACTCATACATCTGACCAACATGTGGTGGGACGGCGACAGGTCCAAATTACGCCACTGAATATATATATATATATATATATATATATATATACTGTATATACATTACAAAAAATATTTATGACAAAAATATTTTAACAACGGTTTATTCTTTAAGATCCAAATTTTGCAATTATCAGTTCTTTAAATAATATAACCATGCACCATATTAGATACGACGTAATGTACAATGTAGCTCTCGACATCTGTCATCAGTTAGATGCATTTCCTTTGGTCGGGATGATGCATATGGGGGGGCTTACTATACCGGGTCAGATAAGCACATTATACTGAGGCTGTAGCTCAATATATTAAATTGATTCTGTCTTTTTTAATCCCAGGATTTGCTGGAACTCCAGGCTACCTCTCCCCAGAAGTCTTACGGAAAGATCCTTATGGAAAGGCTGTCGATCTATGGGCTTGTGGTAATGCAGAAAACTGCTTAGGCCTTTAATAAAATGTGTTTTTTCCCCACCCATCTTCTGCACAAATGATCCACCAATATTAATCCCTCTATGTCTTCTAACAAGTGTCATTTAACACTATAAGTCCCAGAGAGGGGTCATTTAACATTTCTACCTTTGAAACCCAGAGACGGGTCGAATGACCTGAAGGATTTTAGCTAACATCCTATAATCACCGTCTTTTATTCTGTAATTAAGGCCATTACTGTAGCATCACAGGAGGTTGTTGTTTTCCATTGAGTTTAGCCATTTAGTTTCTAGTTAGTTCTATTCAGTTTGGACTAACTTTCGGGACTTCAGAGGGGAGCTCGAAATTTCTGGGACTTCTAGTGTTAATATGGTGCCCATGCATTGGTCAAACAAATAGTGCATTCATACTATTGCCCAAATAACAATGCTATACAGTGCCACCATACTCCACTGTACAGTGCCGCCCTATAGTGCTTGTTTTACACTGCACACATCTGATAACAGTTATCAAAAAACAGCTCCATAAGAAAGGAGGCTGATAACAATGTTATACAATGTCAAAATAAAATATACCCCATACACCTAAGCGGACAGGGTGTCTTCAAAGGGCAGAGAGGGTAAAGCCTCTGCCAGACACTTCGGACAGCGGCTTATCCCCCCTAAAAACAAAATGATTTACATTCCAACTACCCAAACTTCTCTTTCCCAACATCATTTATTGGGGAAAGTCAGGAGGCCCCCATGCACAGCAAGTAATTGACCAATCTCACAGATTTTCACCTAATGTACGTATATTGTACCCAAAGATGGACATTTCATAGTGATCAGAGGCCTCGATTATCAAACGTAGAAGTCATATGGAGAAAAATGATCTCAAAATAATTGTCATAGAGCCAAGTCATAGTTTCTCTATATTTCCCCTCGACACATATGGGTCTGAGGCTTTGCACCATCTTCTACAAACTAATCACTGTCTTGTTTTCTATTGTCCCCGACAGGAGTTATCCTTTATATCTTGCTTGTCGGTTACCCACCTTTCTGGGATGAAGATCAGCATCGGCTGTACCAGCAGATCAAAGCTGGGGCTTATGATGTAAGTGAATCTGGACCTTGTATAGAACCTGTCATGGCAGACAAATGTCTTACAGGCTTCACTAGGCCTCTATAGGATGAACAGTCTTGGCCAAAGGTTTTGAGACTGACACAAACTTTGATTTCCCCAAACTTTGCTGCTTCACTGTTTGTAGATCTTTTAGTCGGATGGTTCTATAGTTACTTAAGTCCAATTTTACGTATTTTTAAAAAAAATTGTTGACAAATACATGAAATTTATCCAAAGACTGAATATTTACAGTGTTGAATATTTATCAAAGCTTCTGCCCTTCGCCCCAACAGCTTGATATCAACTTCTACAAAAGAACACATCAGAGCTTGGAGTTTATCACAATTTCTGTGTTTCTGTTTGTACATCTGCATTTTGAGGATTGACCTCAGGTTCTCAATGGGATTGACAGCTGGAAAGTTACCTGGCCATGGACCCAAAATATCTATGTTTTCTTCACTGAGCCAATCTTACCCTGTGACATGATCTCCATCATGCTGAAAAAAGCCTTGTTCATCACAAAATTGCACCTTTATGGTTGGGAGAAGTTGATCATCGAGGATGTTTAGATCCCATTGTTTACTCATGGCAGTGTTCTTAGGAAAAATTGTGGATGAAAAGCCGCCACAAATGAACGGTCGCAGAATGCTTTACAATTGGTAGTCACAGGAGTCATGGTAGTGCTCATCCTCATCTCTGGATCATCATTCTTCCATGTGTCCCAAAAAGGCTGAAGGGGTTTTCATCAGAGAAAGTAACTGCAGAAAGTACAGGGATCGGACTGCAGAGAACTGAGTAAAGCCATTTTCTGTGATGAAGCCCTCTCTGATGATTGAACCCTGAAGACCTTTACATCCTTGAGGTGCCTGTTGGGATGCAGGGTGACACCCACATATTAGGAAAGAGGGTGGTTTCCACTTGAGCTTAAAGGTGTTTTCCAGTTTCCGAAAAGCCTTGTTTCCCATGTTTAGTGTGTTATTAATAAAATAACTGCTTTACCCATCCTCTTTGTGTTCAGAGTCTGTGTTGCTGAGGTTGTTTTCAGCACTAGGAACATCAATAGCACTGCCAACACAGAACTCAGTGGCTCTGGCTATTGCCGTCATTTTGGGCAGATGCCACTAAGGTCAGTGATTGGTTGCAGTGCTTTCGACATGACGTCAGTGCTGCAGACAATAATAGACACTGGGAACAGCAGTGGACACTTGGACTCGAGCTGGGGAGGATGAGCAAAGAACAGATTGATTTTTTAAAAAAAAACTGCAGCCGGGGGGAAAGAGGGCTCTTCTGAAAACGGAAAACCAGTTTGAGTAGTGGGCACACTTGATACCGATTTGTAGGTCAGATTTCTCACCATCAGTCCACATCAAAATCGATGACCAATTCACTGGTGATGAAGACACGGCTCATACATAGTCTGGTCTTTTCTGTTGTGACATATAGATGTGAAACCTGGACAATAAAGCAATAAGACAGAAGAAGAATCAACACCTTTGAAATGTGGTGCTAGAGAAGAATGTTATCAATAACATGGATGGCAAGAAGAACAAGCCAATTTTGGAACAAATCAAGCCAGAAATGTTACTCAAAGCAGGGATCACCAAGCTTTGAGTTGCCTACTTTGGACACATTATATGAAGAGAGCAATCACTGGAAAAGTACATCAAGGTCGTAAAAATAGAAGGAACAAGGCGAAGAGGAAGACTAGCAACCCAATGGCTCGATACTATCAAGTAAAAGGTGGGGAAGAATCTGGTGAACCAATCTAGGCTGCACAAGATCAATCTTCCTACAGAGCGTTCATCCATCAAGTCTCCATTGATCGAGATCAAGCTGAAGGCCTTTTTGCAGGACTCTAGCTTCTATGTTGATACTTCTTGGCAGCCAGACTAGGCCAGCGCAATCTTCCTCTGACGAGACTTGAATACATCCCGGGTGCCTCTTGAGATAACTAGGTCTGAGCTGACATCATGCGTCATGTCGTGGTGGCATAGTAAGCACAAGAGGCACCCGGGTGGTGGCATTCAAGTAAAATAGAAAGCTGGGCTGTGATTGGTTGCTAAGGGCAGCAAAGACAAATAATACTGGGCCCCATCTTTGAGGGCAGTGTGCCTTTAATCATGAATTAATTCAAAGAAAATCACTTCTTTACTAGCGTCAACCGTAGACTAACACATCCAAACCAAAAAATAGAAACTGCTGTAAATCTGTCACATCATTAACGGCGCCTTGGGATGATTTATTCAGCTCCGCATTTCTGGCACCTCATTAACAACGTGTTACTTAAGACAGGCATTTTTGGCATAATTTGTTTACGAATGATGGTTACGAGTGCCGAGGATCTGTGATGACCTCCATTTTATTAATATTCAATTAGGAGGACATCAGCATAAATGTTTTCAGTTTACCTTCATGTGACGTTCTTAAAGGGGTTTTATAACTTATAACATATGACAACATTTCTTAGTATATATTTTGCTCTAGGCCTGCATTGCCGTATATGCCTAAAGTTAAAGGGAATCTGTCACCAGGTTTTTGCTACCTCATCTGAGAGCAGCATAATGTAGAGACAGAGATCCTGATTCCAGCGATGTGTCACTTACTGAGCTACTTAGTTTAGTTTTGGGGAGGAAGTAAAAAAGTATAAAGTCATTACAGCACGGGATCAGAAAGTATTCTTTCTTTGAGGTAAAACATTTTTTAAAGACAGGCGTATACTTTTTTACTTTCTCCCCTGCCCAGGAGATGTGGTATGATCAGGCCAAGTTACTGTATGGTCAGACACGGTCATTACACAGTACATAGCAGGGACAAATATATAAGATTATCTCAGCACAGGAACATTTTTTTAACACATCGAATTGTGGAACTTATTATTACTTTAAGATCTATTGATTAAAATCAACTTTAAAATTAAATTTCTTCTTGGGAAAATCCCTTTAACTTCACACAATGAGTTTCTGGTGTCTTTTATGCTGTGTATTTTTGCTGCAATGTATTACAGTTCCACCAAAGTGGATGAGATTTAGTTTCTGCAGCGGAAACATACTAAAAGACGTGTCACACTGCTCTAGTGGGGGCACCGAGATTTACTGGGGAAATAGTCACTGGTTGCAATTAGCAGACAACCCTTTTGAGGGCGCAAACACAACAGAATAGTCAGCAGGCCAAGTCAGGACCAGGACGTCAGTGATAAACCAGGGGGAGATACAAAACGTGGTCAGTTTGCTAACCGAAGGTCGGGAACCAGGAAGTCACAGCAATGTCAGGAGTGAAAAGCGGAGCCAAAGTCAAGTACAAACAAAGCAAGGTCAGAGCCGGGAGATCAGAGCAACACACAGGGATGGGACCGGGAGGCTGGGCAAACGGGCAGTACAGGGAAATGCAGGAACAGGAGAGACACAGGACAGAAGAGTCATGGGATGGGACCAGGAAGTCAAGGGAGTGAAAGACAGACAAGGCAGTATGGCATGGGCACAGGTCATGACAGATGACTGCGTTAATGAAGTTTATCAAAGCTAAATACTAGGAAGTAAAAAAAGAAACCAGCTTTATTTAAAGCATGACATGCCAAAAACCATAGTGACAAAAAACATAATAAAAATGCATGTAAAAAAATTGCTCTTAAAAACGCAATGCAAAAACATAAGCAACCTCTAATTTAGTTAAATGGTCTGGAGACTTGAAAAGATCTATCACTAAACGGCTGTAGTGATATTCAGGAAGTCACAAGAGCTTGGGGATGCAGCTAAACTCAAGAAGACCATAGTGAATTGGACTGTGAAGCACATACCTGGTAACAGATTGTGCAAGCATGACTTTGGTATCGTAAAACCCAAACTCTCACAATGTTCCCCGTACCCGGCTACAAAATAAGACACTGATACCAAGTTAGATAAAATGTCATTTAATTTAAAAACATAAAACATTCAGAAATAACTTAGATTGGGTGGGTTCCTCGAAGCTCATAAATCTGGGAACCTTCCTCTGAACCACACTCCCAGCTGTAACCACCAGCTCGGGAGCACCTATACAAAAATGGGGAGGGATATATACAAATAACAAATAACGGGAACCGACATTACATTGCCGGAGGTTCCCCCAAATCACCACACCACACCACCAACCCAATCAGCAAATTAAGGGATTTATATCTCCATGAATCCCTTGGACCAATTTAATTTAAGCCAACTTCGAGGACCCAACCACCAATAGCCACCATGACCCTGTTATAACTCACTAGGGAGGGTGAGTGATACTGTCCCTGGGAAGTGCGGGCCAAAAGGTTTCCCCTATCCCCAAATCATACTATATAAGCCCCAATGGTCCCTAACCCATACCCCCTACATGATGCCACCTTCCTCCCTAACAAAAGTTATGCCGGTCTCCACCCACACCAGGGGTAAGGTTCCGGTCTTATACTTTTGAGCTGCAAAACATTTGCAGCAGTGGTAGTAAAGGATTGTCAATCAACTACTTGTTGTTCAGTCATTGTTTAATAGCTTGCCAAGCCCACCAAGGATGTGCACTGAACAATCTCTAATAGATTGCTCAGTGCGCATAGGATGCCAATATTTTCGGCAGCACATTTAAAGAGGATAATGCGCTGTCGAGAACATTGATCACTTCTACACTCCAAAAGATAATTTCACCCAACAAACAAGCGTCTTGCGCTTTTGCAGACTGCATGCCGTCGTTGGACATGGCAGGCCAGGACTAGATGAGGTAGAGTTGAATGAGGGAGACCAAATATAAAACTACTTTTTACCGACCAACAACTTGATGAGAAGTATGCATATCAGATAGCAGGGAGAAACACTGAAAAAAAACAATATAAATTCACATAGAAACTGAGATAATAATATATATATACTTTGTGAGACTGAATAAATATACATGATGCGGTTACAGCTGAAAAAAGGGGCATGGAACGTATAAGGATTATGGAGCACCAACAGTAATGAAATGGTATGTATTGGCATGAAATACATTAGATGTAACACCTAGTTAGTAGAAATGATACCAAACTCAGACTTTTCAAAAAAAAGAGTTTGGGTTCGGAGTTAAGTTGTTTTATGTATGCAAACCACTAATGTGAGCATCACTGAGCTCGGGTACACTCGGAGTTTAGCCCAGTGTGAGCCGCTTGCAGTATCTGAATGACTCGCACTGGGGATAACAACAGCATGATCAAATGTAGTGTGCACCAAACAAAAAAAGGAAAAAACGCACCCATTCGCCCCCGGAAGAGCTCTGTTTATGGCTGGCTGCATGTGGGGGCAGAGACCCAAACTGCCTAATTAGTGACTTCCATTGGGTTTCAGATCACGTCCGGGTCCCAAACCAAACTGTATCTAAAACCCAGCTAAACCCGCCGAACCGAACTTCCATGGGTCCACTCATCTCTATTAGTTAACTAAATAATATACTGAGTATGCAAAGGTAAATTTTAGTTAACCACTAATGTTGAGCAATGATGCCTATAGGAAACAAAGAAAAAAGATCCCTAATATCATAAATGCACTTTATTATTAGGACAGCATCATGTACAAAGTAAAGTAATGTCTCATAGGGTAAGCGGTATATTGATGATCTTAATTGATGGCAATGTCCGTATATTGGAAAGGTAAAAGCCAAAGGAAAATTACATGCCACATGAGTAAATCATAAAAAGTACCTGATAACTGTGAGGGCTAGAAGCGTGCGGCGCCGACTCTTCAATTACTTCTCAAATATCTTTGGTGTATTCTCATGATTTTTTAAAAAGTCTTGCTGTTATCTTTGCTCAGATCAGTGGCTGCTAAGTAATTTTTGCTGTTTTCCTCTCACTGTTGCCAGTTTCCCTCCCCTGAGTGGGACACCGTAACTCCAGAAGCTAAAGATCTTATTAATAAGATGTTGACAATCAACCCTTCTAAACGGATCACTGCTGCCGAAGCTCTGAAACACCCATGGATATCAGTAAGTGTCCTCCTACTCTAGCGCTTCTTCCATGTCCTCAAGTTTTCCTTCCGTGTGACATTATTCATTTTTATTTTAGCACCGGTCCACAGTGGCTTCCTGCATGCACAGACAGGAGACGGTGGATTGCCTGAAGAAGTTCAATGCCAGGAGGAAGCTGAAGGTACGCTCTACACTGACATCCTACAAGAGCAAATAAATTCTTGGGTTAAGTTATGATGAGTTTTTGGTGATTTTGTATGTTGGGTAGTTTCACTGCTTCAAGAACGCAGTGTCTTAAGGGTGCTTTACATCCTGCAACCTCGCTAGCAATTGCTAGTGATGTCGCGAGCGATAGCACGCGCCCCCGTCATTCGTGCGATATGTGGTGATCGCTGCTGTAGCGAACAATATCGCAACGGCAGCGTCACACACACATACCTGTTCAGCGACGTCGCTGTTGCTTCTGAACAATCCCTCCTTCAATGGGGAGATGCGTTCGGTGTCACAAAACAGCCGCCCAATAGAAGAGGGGGGAGGAGATGAGCGGCCGGAACATACCGCCCACCTCCTTCCTTCCTGTTTTCCGGTGGACGCAGGTAGATGATGTTTGTTGTTCCTGCGGTGTCACAGAGAGTGATGTGTGGTGCCGCAGGAACGACGAAAAAGCAGCGGCATGCACAACCAACGATATTATGAAAAGGAGCGACGTGTCAACGATTTTTGACGTTTTTGCGATTGTTGATCATCGCTCCTTTTAGTCACACACAACGATATCGCTAACGGCGCCGTATGTGCGTCACGAACACCGTGACCCCGACGATATATCGTTAGCGATATCGTTGTGTGTAAAGTACCCTTTACAGTTATGGCAAAGTAGATGGGATTTGTAGAAAACGCCTACCCACTGTCCATTTTTTGTAATCATTTTTAATTGTAAGGACAACGACTTCTGATTCCACATGTTTCTTCCAGGTAAAATTAAAAAACCTATACTAACCTCCCATCCCGGCTCCGTTCCATTGATGCCGCTGTTTACGTTCCAAGGGTTCAAGTGATGGTCTGACATCACACGAGACCCGCATTCAATCAGCACTGACTTCCCTCTTCTCTCCTTCGGACACAGGAGCAATCAACAGGAAGTGGAGAGCAGCCAAAGCTCTCGCTTCTTGTATTTTAACTCCTTTGATCTGAAGGTGGGGAGAAGAAGCCACTACTTATTGGACACAAGACTCCTGTGCTGTCACAACGTCATTTGAGCCCCGGTAACGCAAAGCATGGAATAGATGGAACGGCGCTGATACGGGAGGTGAGAATAGGTTTATTTATTTTACCTGGGAAAACGTGGAATCAGAAGATGTTGTCCTAGTAGTGGACAACCCCTTTATTTTAAAATATGATATACTAAAAAGAGACAAAAACTGCAGCTTCAAAAACTAGATAGACATTCATGTAAAAAAAAACACACTAAAAAGGAATAAAAAAGAATAGCCTCATACACCTAATGATGCAGAAAATCTGCAACATCAAAAACTCACCAAAAGCTCATCATGGGGAACGTAGAGTTGGAGTTGTCCTTTAGGTGGTTAAGATGTCAAATTGGAAACAAATGAGTATCTGTCTCACAGGTCATGACGTGACACCATAGGAAGTCATTACATCCAGTTCTGCAATGCGTCACTGGGATTTCAGTGTCTCGCAAATAATGTTTCCTTGTAACCTCCGCCGGAAAGAGATTCTCCATAACTACAAAATTGGTGGCCATCAATTTTATAGTTGGTCGGTCACTCATCAATTATTATCAGATTGGCCCCACTCCTGGTAACTGCAACTACCACCTTATTGAAGAGCACAGGACGTGTCCTCTTGATTGTTTACTGGGCACATCTCCACATAAAGTAGTTTCTCTGCCTGGTATCACTTCTCACCACAGGTCAGTCCTATACAAGCTAATGGAAAAGAACTGTACTATCAGGTAGGACCACTTTTAAATGCATGAGATTGTGCCTGGTAAATAATGAAATGGACACAGCACTCTCTACATAAACTCACTGAAGCCCCTCCAATAATCGATTAGTAGAGGGTGAAAAGTCAGACTGTCACCAATTGGATATTGATGGTCTACTCTAATTATAGAGAGTCCCTTTGATATCAACTATTTTAGTTGTCACAAAGTCTTTAAGCTTTCCAGAAAGATGTAGCTGAAATTTATTGTTTGATCTCAATTATGGAGATGGCGGACAAGTTACAACACGGGTAGACAGTAACCACCAATAGATTACCCTCTCCAAGAAGTAGCCACAATAATTAAGGGACATGGATGGGAATGAGTCTCTGTGCTATGCTATGTCAGCTTTTGGGGTCTCCATGTTCAGTTGTATCATTCATTCATTCGAGACATTGGTGGAGAACCATCATTGATGTTATCTAGCTCGTCTTGGACCCTGTTCAGCCTCAATCCAAAACTAATAATACATATCTAACGTAAGGTGCTCAGTAATAGTAATAAAAGACACTATCATTGCTCAACCTCCTGTGACATTTACAGTAATCCCGTCCCTTTGTTCCCCTTGATCTCTTCTTTTTTTGGCACTTCTAAATATGAAGCAGTGATTTCTCAATCACAACATTGCACATCGGTGAATTTGGCAGAGCATTAAAGACCATTAAACGTGGACTCTATTTACATTGGAGCAAAACCAACAATGTCAAGCATCAGAGAGTAAAAGTATGGCTGTAGTCATCAGAGCTTGTAAACGATATGTAAGGAGGCTCGTCCGGCTGGGGGCGATCTAGAACAGCCACACAAGGGACATGCAACATTACCATCGTCCTAGGAAGATTTTGGAGGACAAATAAATTCTATTATACATTCAAGATACATCAAGATTAGATAGATAGATGGACAGATTATTTATTGGGCAATATTGTGAGCAGTGATGTAACTAGAGTCCGATGGGCCCCAGTTCAAGATTTGGACTTGGGCCCCCAACTGCATGTTGGTCAGATGTGTGGGTCCTTGTAGCATTCTAGATCCTATAAGGACATACAAGTTCGCCCCTAAGTAATAATGTCCCCGTGTTGGGCTCATGATTTAATAATATCCTCCATCCTGGGCCCTTTATTTAATCATGTCCCCCATCCAGGGCCCTTTATTTAACAATGTACTCCATCCTGGACCCTTTATTTAATAATGTTCTCCATCCTAGGCCCTATATTTAATCATTTCTTCCATCCTGGGTCCTTTATTTAAGAATGTCCCCCATTCTGGGCCCTTTATTTAATAATGTCCTCCATCCTGGGCCCTTTATTTAATAATGTCCACCATCCTAGGCCCTTTATTTAATAATGTCCACCATCCTAGGCCCTTTATTTAATAATGTCCACCATCCTGGGCCCTTTATTTAACAATGTACTCCATCCTGGGCCCTTTATTTAATAATTTTCTCCATCCTGAGCCCTATTTTTAATAGTTTCTTCCATCCTGGGCCCTTTATTTAATAATGTCCCCTATCCTGGGTCCTTTATTTAATAATGTCCCCCATCCTAGGCCCTTTATTTAATCATGTCCCTCCTCCTGGGCCCTTTATTTAATAATATCCTCCACTCTGGGCCCTTTATTTAATAACATCCTCCATCCTGGGCCCTTAATTTAATAGTGTCCTTCATCCTGGGCCCTTTATTTAATAATATCCTCAATCCTGAGCTTCTTGCAGAAATCATGTCCCCCATCTTGGCCCCTTCTAGTAATATTGTCCCTCATCCTGGGCACATTCCGTTAGTAATATCCCCCATCTTGGGCCCATTCCTGGTATAATGTTCCCATTCTGCTGCTCTTTTCCTAAACATTTTATTACAAATTATTATTCTCACCATTTCCCGTTCCCACGGCTTGCAGAGTCCTCTTCTATAGCCGACGCAGAAGCTTGCAAATTACTTTGGCTTATGCTATTAAGATAAGTTACCTACGTAGCCCCCAAACTATGATTAAAGAGTTCCATAAAACCATAGTCAATAAAAATTGCTCAGCTCTACAGCAGATTATTTAGATTTTCTCATCCACTACATCCAGTGACTATAGCACTATTGTATATCTAGTCTCCCAGTTCTGGCACGGCTATGTTGATCACACTACGAGATCAGTATTTCTTGCATCTGCCATCAACCCTACACTGCGTAGATACAGACGTCACATTGTTTTCATAGTTTGCATCAAGGTTGTTCTATGACTGTGTCTTCCTTTAAGTGCATTTACTATTATAAATATCTTTTTATCTTTAATATAGGGTGCTATTTTGACCACAATGCTAGCAACTCGAAATTTCTCCGGTAAGTGATCAACCACTGCAAATGTTTGATCCTTTAATCCTTAAAGTGTTATTCCCAACCTTAAAATGTAGATGATCATTTCAGGATCGGGGGGTTGGGGGTTCGACCACTTTGGTTCTAAAATGCCCCACTGGAATGGAACATGTGTGGCAACGTTCTATCACTCTCTAGGTGACTGTCCTTAACTATCTCCAACAGTTCCACAGACACGCCTGCACAGCCACTCCATTCCGTCAGAGTGTAGCACAACCTCTTTGTCGAAAGCAGCAGGGGTCCCAGCAGTTGGCTTCCACTGATTTACAGGTTCTTTTACCTGGTTTACCTGTTCTTTGGATAAGGTATATAATATCATGTTGGTAACTATTGCAAGTTAGAAAGAGGTTTTTCAGTATCACAGAGTGATCTAATACCATGGGCATTATAATTATGAGTCAAATGGAATGGCAAAAAGTACACACAAATCAATTTTGGAACAAATCAAGCCAAACATGTCACTCAAAGTAAGGATCACCAAGCTACGACTTGTCAACTTTGGACGCATCATATAAAGAGAGCAATCACTGGAAAAGGATATTATGATGGGAAAAATAGAAGGAACAAGGCGAAGAGGAAGACCAGCAAGCTGATGAATTGATACCATCAAGATAACAGCGGAGAAGACCCTGGTGGACCTATCTAGGCTTCCATAAGTTCGATCTTACAACAAAACGTTCATGTCACGGTTGTCTCCCTTTGAGATTTGTGACAGGCTCAGGGTCTGACTCTCTAATCTAATCTGAGACTATACAAATTAAATGTGTTTTTTCCTATTGGCATGTACGGGGTTAATGGCAGTTTTCTTACTAGCAGCTAGCTCAATACCCCTACTCTCAGAGTTTCCACTGATAACCACTCCCAACCTGGATAAATAACCTCTGCTCCCAGCAGAGGGTGCTGGTTAGTCAGAATTCAGTGATTGCAAAGGAAGCTGCCAGCAGCGGATCTTGATGATTTGCTCAAGTACATTCAGCGTGGCAAACGATTAACAACTTTATTGTGTGTGAGTACAGGGATTTCTGCACATGGCTGTGCTGATACTTGGTATTGAAGTTTGTTTCCATTCTTTGATCATTTGCATATCAGTAAGATATATACTGATCTTCTGATTTCCAAAATTCGATGGCTTTTCCTTCTTGGTGGTGCAATTTCAATGTTGAGGAGTGTGTTTATATTTTTTTATTATTATTATTATTATTATTATTATTATTATTTATTATTATAGCGCTATTAATTCCATGGCGCTTTACAAGTGAAAAAGGGTATACATAAAAACTAGTAAAACAATCATTAACAACACAAAACAGACTGGTATAGGAGGAGAGAGGACCCTGCCCGCGAGGGCTCACAGTCTAGAGGGGATGGGTGATGGTACAATAGGTGAGGACAGGGCCAGTTGTGCAGTGGTGTACTGGACTGAGAGTTATTGTAGGTTGTAGGCTTGTCGGAAGATGTGGTGTATATTTTATATATATATAAACTATATTAAAATGTATATTTACATTGAAATATAAAAACCTTGTAAAACTATATTGTGAATCTAGCCACTTGTTAGGGAGAGGTTGGTGGTAGAGCTTAACACAATGCTTCCTGCTTCCGAAATTCTTCTACTGATGGCTGTCCTCTGCCTTGTGAGGAATTTCTTTTGGAAGTGATCCATTAAACTTGCTGGGACATACTTAGGGAGTGTACGATTGAGTGAAAGATATAGAAGGACAACTGCTTATCATGCACTAGTGCAGCTGTCTTCATGGGATACTTGACCACAGCATTATAGGGCTATTATTAGAGGAGAGGGACGGCTGGGCATCCTGGGACACGGGCTGGAGATATCAAAACAAATCTGCCAGTAGAGATGTGCTTCACCCTAAGAAGAGAACTGTCTCTTACAAATCTCCAGAGGAAGTGTCCAAATTTACAACGAACCTGGACCTATTTGGATCTATAAAATTAATCTGATGGAAGGAGAGTTTATGGCAAATTAATGTAATAGTTGTAGAGGAACCTAAGGTTGTCTAGTTAGAGGTGGTCCAGAACTTCACCTCTACTATGTGTCAGTAGATATCAGACTCCCTGAAGACAAAGCTCAGATCATTATGCTTCTTCTGATCTTCTGTATCCTGGTGGCACCTGGCCTGGGCCTTCTTACCGCCTACTTTCTCTTCCTAGGAGGCAAGAGTGGCAGTAATAAAAAGAACGATGGGGTTAAGGTAAGAGATTAATATCTGTGTTGACATTTTTTTTAATAAATTTCTCTTTTTGAGCTTTTTTTTTACAAATGTAATGGTTTTTATCAAGTGATATGAGTTAAAGACTGTAGGTAAATATTATAATTTTTTTTTTTGTTTATAAAAAAATGTGTATTATTGATGTTGTTGAGTTTTTTACCTTACATTTGTCTTGCAAAAGCTGATCCATGAGGAAGTGTTTACATGACATGAAACTCCTTGAATGTCCTCTAATGGAACTCCTTGAAGGTCTCCTTCATAGACCACATCTAAAAGAGTACAGATACTGTAATAACTAGCCTACAGTCTATCAGGCTGGTTTTAAAGCCAGGTACAGGTAATTGGTTAGTACATATTTGGATATTAGGATCATACTGGGAATGACAGCAGAATGTCTGTATCATCCGTTACAATGTCAAAGTTTTTCTTGGTTGTTTCTTGTTCTTGGCCAATATTGTCATTATTATTATTTCACATTTCTTATTATAGCGTCATTTATTCCATGGTGTTTGACATGTGAAAGGGGTATACATAATAAAAACAGATACAATAGTCATGAACAATACAAGGCACAGGCTGGTACAGGAGGAGATGACCCTGCCCGCGAGGGCTCACAGTCTACAAGGGATGGGTGAGGATACAGGAGGTGAGGGTAGAGCTGGTCATGCAGCAGTATAGTGGAATGAGGGTTACTGCTGGTTGTAGGCTTGTCGGAAGAGGTGGGTCTTCAGGTTCCTTTTCAAGGTTTCCACAGTAGGCGAGAGTTTGATATGTTGGGGTAGTGAGTGCTAGACTATGGGGGAGGCACGGGAGAAATCTTGTATGCGATTGTGGGAATAGGAAATAAAAGGAGAGTAGTGAGGGAAATTTTGTGAGGATCGGAGGTTGTGTGCAAGTACCAGGAGACTAGGTCACAGATGTATGGAGGAGACAGGTTGTGACTGTCATGGCTAGGGTTTTGAACTGGAGTTTTTGGGCAATGGGAAGCCAATGAAGGGATTGTCAGAGAGAAGAGACCAGGAATAGTTGGAGGACAGTTAGATTGGTAGAGCAGCAGAGCTTAGAATACATTTTTGGGGTTTGAGAGTGCTAGAAGGAAGGCCACAGAGCAGGAAGTTGCAGTAGTTGGGGTTGGAGATGATGAGGGTATGCATTATTGTTTTTGCAGATTCTTAGTTAAGGAATGTACGGATCCGGCAAATATTTTTCAATTGGAGTCAGCAGGAGGTGGAAAGAGCTTGTACAGTTCGGTCCAGAAATATTTGGACAGTGACACAAGTTTTGTTATTTTAGCTGTTTACAAAAACATGTTCAGAAATACAATTATATATATAATATGGGCTGAAAGTGCACACTCCCAGCTGCAATATGAGAGTTTTCACATCCAAATCGGAGAAAGGGTTTAGGAATCATAGCTCTGTAATGCATAGCCTCCTCTTTTTCAAGGGACCAAAAGTAATTGGACAAGGGACTCTAAGGGCTGCAATTAATTCTGAAGGTGTCTCCCTCGTTAACCTGTAATCAATTAAGTAGTTAAAAGGTCTGGGGTTGATTACAGGTGTGTGGTTTTGCATTTGGAAGCTGTTGCTGTGACCAGACAACATGCGGTCTAAGGAACTCTCAATTGAGGTGAAGCAGAACATCCTGAGGCTGAAAAAAAGAAAAAATCCATCAGAGAGATAGCAGACATGCTTGGAGTAGCAAAATCAACAGTCGGGTACATTCTGAGAAAAAAGGAATTGACTGGTGAGCTTGGGAACTCAAAAAAGCCTGGGCGTCCACGGATGACAACAGTGGTGGATGATCGCCGCATACTTTCTTTGGTGAAGAAGAACCAGTTCACAACATCAACTGAAGTCCAGAACACTCTCAGTAAAGTAGGTGTATCTGTCTCTAAGTCAACAGTAAAGAGAAGACTCCATGAAAGTAAATACAAAGGGTTCACATCTAGATGCAAACCATTCATCAATTCCAAAAATAGACAGGCCAGAGTTAAATTTGCTGAAAAACACCTCATGAAGCCAGCTCAGTTCTGGAAAAGTATTCTATGGACAGATGAGACAAAGATCAACCTGTACCAGAATGATGGGAAGAAAAAAGTTTGGAGAAGAAAGGGAACGGCACATGATCCAAGGCACACCACATCCTCTGTAAAACATGGTGGAGGCAACGTGATGGCATGGGCATGCATGGCTTTCAACGGCACTGGGTCACTTGTGTTTATTGATGACATAACAGCAGACAAGAGTAGCCGGATGAATTCTGAAGTGTACCGGGATATACTTTCAGCCCAGATTCAGCCAAATGCTGCAAAGTTGATCGGACGGCGCTTCATAGTACAGATGGACAATGACCCAAAGCATACAGCCAAAGCTACCCAGGAGTTTATGAGTGCAAAAAAGTGGAACATTCTGCAATGGCCAAGTCAATCAGCAGATCTTAACCCAATTGAGCATGCATTTCACTTGCTCAAATCCAGACTTAAGACGGAAAGACCCACAAACAAGCAAGACCTGAAGGCTGCGGCTGTAAAGGCCTGGCAAAGCATTAAGAAGGAGGAAACCCAGCGTTTGGTGATGTCCATGGGTTCCAGACTTAAGGCAGTGATTGCCTCTAAAGGATTCGCAACAAAATATTGAAAATAAAAATATTTTGTTTGGGTTTGGTTTATTTGTCCAATTACTTTTGACCTCCTAAAATGTGGAGTGTTTGTAAAGAAATGTGTACAATTCCTACAATTTCTATCAGATATTTTTGTTCAAACCTTCAAATTAAACGTTACAATCTGCACTTGAATTCTGTTGTAGAGATTTCATTTCAAATCCAATGTGGTGGCATGCAGAGCCCAACTCGCCAAAATTGTGTCACTGTCCAAATATTTCTGGACCTAACTGTATATGTGACTTAAAGGAGAGAGCAGAGTCGAGGGATACAGCGAGCTTGTGGGACTGGAGAGAGTGAGCAGCCATTGACTTTGGTGGATTTATCTGTTGGGAGGATTGAGTGAGATAGGGGAAATATGAGGAATTCTGTTTTGTCCATGTTAAGTTTTAGAAGTCAAGCAGAAAAAAGGATGCCTAATAATGTTCTTTATTTTTCTAGACAAAGCTTAAAGCCGGGCTTACATTAGTGTCATTCACAGTTGGTCTATAAAGGGTGTTCTAAAAAGGACAAGTTGCTGATCAATCTCTGCCCTGATCTGTAGGCTACTCTGAGTTTCCTTATAGGATGCAGATAGGTCATTAAGGGACATGATCAACTTTCAACTATTGCAAATGTTTTTTATCCAAAGAGATCTGTCTTTAATTACCGCCTGTTACACTTTTTGAGTCACAATTTTGCAGAATATGGTCTACAGGTGGCTATTCAGCCATTCTTAATAATTAGTGTATAGCCAGGTTTGGAACCTACTGCTGTATAAATGTTCTTTTTTCCAACCTAAGACTTGTGGTATTGTTAACCTATAAGTAAAGGTTTTCCTGCTAGAAAGCTATAGAGCTTCTATGGCATTGGAACTTCAAATTAATAAGATCTGTTTTATAAGCGCTTGGAGAAATCAATACAGCACACACCATCTGTGGTGTACTGAAAGTTTTGTCTTTATTACATCATGTGACCAGTTTATATAGTATCCCAAACAAAGAAATAACTATGCACCAATAAGAGGCGCAGGGATGTGTGTAGAAATGTGAAACTTCCCCACCCATCAGTGTTAGCCGAGCCCTATGATATCATTCAGTTATAAGACAAGATGGTTTTTACAAGAACATAATGTATTGTATTCTCTCGCATCAATAACCCAAGGTAATGAAAGCTTCACCAATCATAGAAATGTACTTTAAAAACATTTTACCTACTGTATTTTATTCTACTCGCAACTGCCAATATCTGAACACAGAGATGAACGCTGTAGGTGAACCTAGCAGGTAATAAGCAAGTAAAAATAATGTCACTTGCTTATTACCTTGATTGTTTTGTAAATAACAGGAAGTTTTCTATCTAAAAACGCCACCTGCTATAACTACTGTATATGTTGGCCACATTTCAAAGAAGCTGTTAATACAATATATGTATGAAGCTTTCTCGAAACGAGGGCAACTCGGATACGTAACTCCTGAAATGTCATTAACATCTTATCTTCTGTTTTCTTAAGCTAACGGAACCTATTAAATATTGTTTTTAGCTGGTGGAAAATATTCCAGATTAAAATATTAAATATCAAATTGTCCCATTAGTAGGTGAGATAAAAGGATATTACATTCTGGAGTAGATCTGGGGCTTACGGCGCTGTGCAGATTCGTTATTTTTACATTGCTGCTGTAAATTTCAATGAGCTAATAGGTAATTATTATCCCTATATTAAAAGCAATGATCTCACGAGTGTGACAAATTAACAAGACGTCTGGTTTATTTTTGGCTTATGTGGGGTTTTTTTTATTAATAATTTGTTATTGCTTCTGTTGTTTTTTTAGATCTATACACAGTTATGTTCTTTAGATAAAAAGAGAATAAAAATATTTAAAGACTATATGCTAGAAAATCTTAATACTAAAATTAGTGGTATGACTGTAAAGATCTGAGCCCAAGAATAAAAATGATATGTATTTTTTGGGAATCGGTTATACCAATGGTGATAAATCAAGCTTTGAATTCACAAGTATACGGTAATGGCCTGGAAGTGCATTGGGGGCGTGTTAGTGCACTTGGAGTACGTAGCCACGCCCCAGTGCACTTCAAAGATAATTTTCATGAGAAAGCTTGATTTCTCAGATTATGATAGAACAGGTATCATTTTACTTTTAGGACCTATCCAGCCATAAAACCAGTTTCAATACTATCCTGCAGGCTTCTTTCTGGTTCCTGATAATTTTACTATGTACAATAAATGACACTGTGAGCACCTTAAATAATTATAATTATATATCTATATATATATATATATATATGTGTGTGTGTGAAAATATACATATATATATATATATATATAAATATATATCTATATATATATATATAAATATATATCTATAGCTATATAAATATCTATCTATACATATATATATATATATATATATATATATATATATATATATATATATATATATATATATATATATATAATTTTATGCAAACCCAGGATACTCCCTAAACTCTTAAATGTATTAAAGTTGTTTTCTTAAAGTCTTTTATTACTCCCTGTTATTTAAAAGGGTTGTCCACTACTTGGCCAAGCTTTTCTCATTCCCCTTTTTCGCCCCCGTAAAAATAATACTATATACTCCCCTCCGGTTCCAGTGATATCTGAAGCCGTTTTCCCAGAGCCTACGTGACATTGATATGACATGCAAGCCTCGCAACCAATCAGCATCAGATTTCTTCTTCCTGCCTTCGGAAGTGTAAGTAGAAAGTCAGCGCTGCACTCACATCCTACTCAAATGTCTGAAGGTGGGGAGACAGACGCCGGGCGCTGATTGGTCGCGTGTCATAACAATGTCACATGGGCCCCCGGTAATGTGGCTTTAGACTATCCTCCACAGGTTAATTATCAGGTTGCGTGAAGCTAATCCCTGATCTAGGGTCCAGTACCCCGCCGTGCTCGGTACCGGTCCGGTTACTAGATTTTCCAGTGTCGACTGTTCTCCAAAACTTGTCTGGGCACCCTTCTCCAATACCCTGCGACGGGGTCTCCGACTCCTCCGGTCCCAGACCACCGTCTGCTAATGTAATTTAGACATTGCTGTAATTGTGGCCACATACCGGAGGTAAGTATAGGCTTTTTTATTTTTACTGGGTTGAACAAGGGGAATGAGAAGAGGGTGTCCAAGGAGTGCACAACCCCTTGAAATAATCTTAGCTAGTGTCACACTCATAAAATAATTATTGACTAAGGAGTATATAGCCAAACTGTCTATGTTGCGTGATAAAACTGCATATTCAGCCAGGGAAGTGCACAGATTTTTTTTTAAGGGGGTTCAGGGTCATGAAAATGGACACACAAGAACAGCGCACACAAACCTAGAGAAAACACACGCTCTGCTATACACAATGTGGCACACATACACATCACATTGATGCACACAAACAGGCTCTGGCCGGTCTACAGGGGAACAGGATCACCCCCCAGTGTGCCTCTGTGCATGAGTGGGCCCCGACGCCCCACAATAGGAGCAATAGTTGGCACAATACACTTTATTCTCTATGTACAGACAGTGTCGGACTAAGCTGCCAAGGGCCCACCAGTAACTCTGTGTCACGCTTGTCTCTCTGCTTTATGAGACTAGTGACAGATGCAGGACTTGAATCATTTCCTCACTAGACTCTCAATATTAAATATTGTTCCCTTTCCTTTGGCAGTCGTAGGGTTAATGTCAGTTTGCTTTCCAGCAGCTTCAGACTCCTTGTCAGGTGTTTTCAGTTGGTACCACTCCCAGTCCCTTTAGATACCCTCTGCTTCCAGCAGAGGGTGCCGGTTATCTCGATCATTTGCATGTTTATCCTGGAGGTGAAAGGAGCTAGTTGAGCCCTCTCTTGAAGTTGCTTTGGTGGCTGCAGTCTTGGGTCTGACTGCAGACGTTCGTTGTTTTTTTCCCCCTGTTTGTCTCCCTTCCCTGGTGTGTTGTTTCAGTGCAGCGGTAGGACTAGTGATCCTTACCTAACCACTCCCTAGCTAGGACTGTTATAGGGTCACTCAGGGTTTCAGGTTCCTACTCAGTGACAGGTAAGGAACCTGTATAGCGACTGGCTAGGAGTGCAGGGTACAGTGCGGGTAAGTGAAGACGGTGTCCATCTTCCTTATCACAAGCCCTAGGGCTCACCATTGTTAAAGTGTCCCTAGCGTACCCCTTATTTATCTTGTAATAACCACTGTCAGTTGTGTGTTTCACCTCATGCCAAATCTTCCCCAGTTCCGTGCTGTGACACACCGACTCTGCGGGTGCACTGTTCAGCTACCCTCAATCACACATTTATCTGTATTTTTATATAATAATGCACGTGGTAGTGTGAGTGAATGATGAGTTGCTGCTTTTTTCTGTACATAGTGAACAATGTAATAGGGCCAAATACTGCTCATATTGGGGGGTAAGTGGCTCACTCCAGCACAAGGGCCCACCGGGGGATTCTCCTGTTCCCCTGTGGGCCAGTCCGAGCCTGTGTACAGACAAAGGCGATATCTAATAATTACTTTAACAAACTTCCCAGTTTATTACTATATAGAAACAGAGGTAACTTGCGATTGGGGTAATGTAATACTTGCAAGTAGCTGAACAGTGGCCTCCAGAGTCAATGTTCCGGTGAGCCCTTGACATTCCAGTCCGACACAACATATATATATATATATATATATATATATATATACACAAAATGACTCATACACAATTACACATTATAATACAAATGTATAAATATATTTACACACATGAATACACTGTAACACATATACTGTATATACAGTATATCACAAAAGTTAATACACCCCTTACATTTTTCTAATGATTTTATTATATCTTTTCAGGGGACAACACTGAAGATCTGACCCTGTGATACAATGTACAGTAGTCAGTGTACAGCTTGTATACCAGTGTAAATTTTGTGCCCTCTAAGTTACTCAACACACAGCTATTAATGTCTAAACCACTGGCAACAAAAGTTAGTACACCCCTAATTGGTTAAATTGTACCCAAAGTGTCAATATTGTGTGGCCACCATTAATTTCCATCACTGCCTTATCTCTTTTGGACATGGAGGTCATTAGAGCTTCACAGGAGCCACTGGATCCTCTTTCATCCTTCATGACAACATCACAGAGCTGGTGGCTGTTAGAGACCTTACACTCCTCCACCTTCTGTTTGAGGAGGCCCCAAAGATGCTCAATAGGGTTTAGGTCTGGAGATGCTTTTCCAGTCCAGCACCTTTACCCTCAGTTTCTTTAGCAAGGCAGTGGTCATCTTGGAGGTGTGTTTGGGGGTCGTTATTTTGGCATACTGCCCTGCGACCCAGTTTCTGAAGGGAGCGGATCATGCGGTGGTTCAGTGTGTCACAGTACATGTTGTCATCCATGTTTCTCTCATTTTTCTCCCCACAGCCAGCAGCCCCAAACCATGACACTGTCACCACTATTCTTGACTGTAGGCAGGACACACTTGTCTTTGTTCTCCTCACCAGGTTCCTGCCACACATGCTTAACTCAATCTGAACCAGATAAGTTTATCGTGGTCTGATCAGACCACAGGACCTGGTTTCAGAAATCCATGTCCTTAATCTGCTTGTTTTCAGCAGAATCTTTGTGGGCTTTCTTGTGCATCATCTTTTAGAAGAGTCTTCCTTCTGGGACAACAACCATGCAGACCAGTTTGATGCAGTGTACAGAATATGGCCTGAGCACTGACAGGCAATCCCCCACCCCTGTAACCTCTGCAGCAGTACTGGCAGCACTCACATCTATTTTGAAAAGACAACTTTTGGATTTGACGCTGAGCTTGTGTACTCAGCTATTTTGGTCGACCGTGGTGAATAGAACCTGTCTTGTTAAACTGCTGTATGGTCTTGGCCAACGTGCTGCATCTCAGTTTATGGGTGTTGGCAATCTTGGTAAAGCCTTGGCCTTCTTTATGTAGAGCAACAATTCTTTTTTCAGATCCTCAGAGAATTCTTTGCCATGAGGAGCCATGTTGAACTTCCAGTGACCAGTATGAGAGAGTGTGTGAGTGGTAACACCAAATTTACCACACTTGCTCCCCATTCACACCTGAGACCTTGTAACACTAATGAGGTACATGACTCCGGGGAGGGAAAATACCTAATTGAGCACAATTTGGCCATTTTCACTTAGGGGTGTACTCACTTTTATTGCCAGCAGTTTAAACATTAATGTCTGTGTGTTCTGTTATTTAGAGGGCACTATATTTACACTGTTATACAAGCTGTACACTGACAACTGTACATTGTATCAAAGTGTCATATCTTTAGTGTTGTCCTATAGTTACAAAAATGTGAGGGGTATATTCACATGCTTAAACATATTTACTAACATTGGTCCAAAGTATGCAGCCCCAGAGGAAGCCCATGTGAAACGTGCGTAGGGGCCCCTGACACACTCAGGCACTGAGCACTTTTATGGATAAGCATTTCACACTCTCTATATGATGTTGCTGCTTATACTATTGTTATCCACAGATCCTATACCATTTATAATTTACTTATGTCCACTTCTGTGATCTTCCCTATTTTATTATTGGTCTCCACTCACAAATGTGGAATTGCTTTATAACTGTACCTGGGCACCATCTAGTGGTGATACCACATTATTAGTGGGAGATTTCTGATCTGTGGACTATACTGTCAGCCATCTGTTTCTGTACTTGTGATTACATATAATGTAGGTTGCTATCCTATCACTTATGCCATTCATGTATCCTCTGTTGTCACATTTTTTTGCATCCCCATCATTGACCTACTACTTTTTGTCTTAATATTCAATGTACTGTCTCTTATTTTTTAAGACTTTTTTCCCAATAAAATTCAACTTTTATTACACTAGGTTTCACTAATATTGTATACTTACCCTGGGGTCATTATACTCCATATTTCCTATTTTTTATTTCCCTAATTGAACTATAAGCAGAGATTTCACATACTGCGCTCCAAAAGCAACAAATGTTAATATCTCTGCAATGGAGCGACACAGCGCAAAATGGAAAAAAGCAACAGAATCAGGGGAGCATAGGGATTTTTAACTAAAAAAAGATTTTACTTAATAATTTTTTAACAATTGACAGGTCATCTTTAATTTGCTGAGGTGCAGTTCTCAGCAACAACCAAGGTTCCCCTCTATGGAGATATGGAACCAGCCAAATACACTTGCCAGTGGAGTGGTCAATAGAAATGTATCCAGTCTAGGAAATAATCTTTGAGCTAAATACCTTGTTTCCCCCAAAATAAGACAGGGTCTTATAATATTTTTTGTTCCGAAAGATGCTCTAGGGCTTATTTTCAGGGGGTGTCTTATATTTTCATATGAACAACGATCCATATTTATTCTTGGACAAAAAAAAATCAACATTTATTCAAATCTAATCCTGTCATCACATTCTGGAACATCAACATTTTGTGTTCAGCCTGTTACTGGCTCAGATGCACATTTTCTTATCTGATCTGCTAGTCTCATGGTGCAGAACAAGTTCTATAGTGGTGGGTACATACCATATTTACATAGGTTTAAATTATCTGCTTAAATGTATTATTCTCTATTTACTGATAAGTTTACCCCCAAAAGAAAGCAGACACCTCCTAAAAGAATTGAACTTACCAGACCCCAAACAATTATGCGGACGTCACACGAGACGAGCTATCGTGCGATGCATCGTCGGGGTCACGGTTTTCGTGACGCACATCCGGCATCGTTTGCGACGTCATTTCGTGTGACACCTACGAACGACGCTGAATCGGTCACAAATCGTGAGTCGTGTACACGTCGCTTATTTTTAAAAAATCGTTTATTTTTCATGGCGCCGGTTGTTCATCGTACCCGGAGCAGCACACATCGCTCCGTGTGACACCCCGGGATCGATGAACACAGTTTACCTGCAGCTATGCAGAAGGAAGGAGGTGGGCGGGATGTTTACGTCCCGCTCATCTCCACCCCTTCGCTTCTATTGGCCGGCGGCTGTGTGACATCGCGGTGATGCCGAACGTCCCTCCCCCTTCAGGAAGAGGATGTTCGCCGCCCACAGCGAGGTCGCTCAGCAGGTAAGTACGTGTGATGGCGGTTTAACGACTTTGTGCGACACGGGCAGTGATTCACCCGTGACGCACAAACGACGGGGGCGGGTACGATCGCTCGTGCGATTACACGATAGATCGTACCGTGTGACGGCCGCATTAGAGTTGGCAAGTGAATGGGCTCTCACATGCAAATCTATGTCACTGTCAGGTTCCCCTGCATTTTACAGCAGTTGGCTCCCCTGGTGACTTGACGCGGTATCACTCATATGGAGTAATACTGGTACCCAAACTTTGTGAGAGCTGGAATGGCGAGGAATCTGACAGCAACACAGATCTCTGTGTGAGAGCCCATCCACCATCGACCCCTGCCAACTGTAATTGTTTGGGGTCTGGTGAGTGTGAGGTTTTTTTTTTTCTGCAAGGGTGTCTGTTTTCTTTTGGGGGGGTCTGCATTCATTTGGAGGTATCTGTTTTCTTTTCGGCTTGTTTGCTTTCTTTTGGGGTTATCTGCTTTCTTTTGGGGTTATCTGCTTTCTTTTAGAGGTGTCTGCTTTCTTTTGGGGTTGTCTGCTTTCTTTTGGGAGTGTCTGCTTTCTTTTGGGGTTGTCTGCTTTCTTTTGGGAGTGTCTGCTTTCTTTTGGGAGTGTCTGCTTTCTTTTGGGAGTGTCTGCTTTCATTTGGAGGTGTCTGCTTTCTTTTGGGGGTCTGCTTTCTTTTGGAGGTGTCTGCTTTCATTTGGAGGTGTCTGCTTTCTTTTGGGAGTGTCTGCTTTCTTTTGGAGATGTCTGCTTTCATTTGGAGGTGTCTGCTTTCATTTGGAGGGGTCTGCTTTCTTTTGGGGGTCTGCTTTCTTTTGGGGGTGTCTGCTTTCATTTGGAGGTGTCTGCTTTATTTTGGGGGGGTGCTTTCTTTTGGGGGCCTGCTTTCTTCTGGGGGTGTCTGCTGTCATTTGGAGGTGTCTGCTTTCTTTTGGGGGTGTGCTTTCTTTTGGGGGTCTGCTTTCTTTTGGGGGTGTCTGCTTTCATTTGGAGTTGTCTGCTTTCATTTGGAGGGGTCTGCTTTCTTTTGGGGGTCTGCTTTCTTTTGGGGGTGTCTGCTTTCATTTGGAGGTGTTTGCTTTCTTTTGGGGGTATGCTTTCTTTTGGGGGTGTCTGCTTTCATTTGGAGGTGTCTGCTTTCTTTTGGGGGTATGCTTTCTTTTAGGGATTTCTGCATTCTTTGATGAAGAGCCCTGCTATATATTTTAGCTTTTTTAGCTGCTTGGACACTTCCTTATGGAATCACAAAACTAGGACATCTTTCTGGAGTAGGGCTTATATTTTAAGAATAATCAAAAAAGCTCTCAAAATCCTACTAGGGCTTATTTTCTGGGTAGGTGTTATTTTCGGGGAAAACAGGGTACATCGGAGACCCAATTATTTCTTTTTCTGTCCTAATAATTTGGTACAATACATATGTATAGGCAGCGTCGGACTGGCTACCGGAGGAATCTCCAGTAATGCCAGGCCTGGATTTTTGTACCTGCACTGCACTCCGGAGCTGTCACCTGAGCTCCGGCGTGCAGCCTAGACTGTACTGCGAGCGCCGAGTGATTGATTTCCCGGCGCTTGTGGTCCAGTTCATGTCAGCTGCAGACAGCCAGGGTGATCTCCGGTGCTCTCACCTGAATTCCGGAGATCAGCCCGACCTGTCTGCAGCTGACATGAACTGGACCACAAGCGCCGGGTAATCAATCACTTGGCACTCGCGGTACAGTCTAGGCTGCACGCCGGAGCTCAGGTGAGCGCTCCGGAGTGCAGTGCAGGTACCAAAATCCAGGCCTGGCATTACTGGAGATTCCTCCGGTAGCCAGTCCGACGCTGTGTATAGGTAAAATGGGTAAGTGTAGACTATCTAGCTGACAGAGGATTGTCTAGACTGGATACACCTGAAGAAGTTTTTGTTTCACAGTTGAATTTGTATAAACCCTATTTAAGAATATGTGCACACATTAAGTATTTGCAGTATGTTTCTGTACTTTCTGATGTATAACGTTATAAAAATGTATGAGACTTGCCTAACTGTATATACTTGTTGCCTTTTTTATATATTTATATTTTTTTACATTATGAGATTGTAATATATGCAAAAGACTAATAGGTGTCAACAGAAATCTTCATGAAAGACACTGATGTGCTAATTACACACGGCAGTAATTGTCATTACCATTCTACGCTCTTCGCTGCTGGTTATATTGTAAAATGCCGCCTTAATTAGGGATTTGTGTTTAGTGATATAGTGGAGCACAGTACACCATCTGTTGCACATGCACTACTCATGAAGAATACCACCGCTACAATATGCATGTTTATCAGAAATATGTGCTCTAAAACACTGATATATATATATATATATATATATATATACAGCACAGGCCAAAAGTTTGGACACACCTTCTCATTCAAATTGTTTTCTTTATTTTCTTGACTCTGAAAATTGTAGATTCACATTGAAGGCATCAAAACTATGAATTAACACATGTGGAATGAAATACTTAACAAAAAAAGTGTGAAACAACTGAAAATATGTCTTATATTCTAGGTTCTTCAAAGTAGCCACCTTTTGCTTTGATTACTGCTTTGCACACTCTTGGCATTCTCTTGATGAGCTTCAAGAGGTAGTCACTGGAAATGGTTTTCACTTCACAGGTGTGCCCTGTCAGGTTTAATAAGTGGGATTTCTTGCCTTATAAATGGGGTTGGCACCATCAGTTGTGTTGTGCAGAAGTCTAGTGGATACACAGCTGATAGTCCTACTGAATAGACTGTTAGAATTTGTATTATGGCAAGAAAAAAGCAGCTAAGTAAAGAAAAACGAGTGGCCATCATTACTTTAAGAAAAGAAGGTCAGTCAGTTCGAAAAATTGGGATAAATTTTTAAGTGTCACCAAGTGCAGTGGCAAAAACCATCAAATGCTACAAAGAAATTGGCTCACATGAGGACCGCCCCAGAAAAGGAAGACCAAGAATCACCTCTGCTGCGGAGGATAAGTTCATCCGAGTCACCAGCCTCAGAAATTGCAGGTTAACAGCAGCTCAGATTAGAGACCAGGTCAATGCCACACAGAGTTCTAGCAGCAGACACATCTCTAGATCAACTGTTAAAAGGTGACTTTGTGCAGCAGGCCTTCATGGTAAAATAGCTACTAGGAAACCACTGCTAAGGACAAGCAACAAACATAAGAGACTTGTTTGGGCTAAAGAACACAAGAAATGGACATTAGCTCAGTGGAGATCTGTGTTTTGGTCTGATGAGTCCAAATTTGAGATCTTTGGATCCAACCACCAAGTCTTTGTAGAAAAGGTGAACGGATGGACTCTACATGCCTGGTTCCCACCGTGGCACATGGAGGAGGAGGTGTGATGGTGTGGAGGTGCTTTGCTGGTGACACTGTTGGGGATTTATTCAAAATTGAAGGCATACAGAACCAGCATGGCTACCACAGCATCTTGCAGCATTGTGCTATTCCATCCGTTTTGCGTTTAGTTGGACCATCATTTGTTTTTCAACAGAACAATGACCCCAAACACACCTCCAGGCTGTGTAAGGGCTATTTGACTAAGAAGGAGAGTGGTGGGGTGTTACGCCAGATGACCTGGCCTTCACAGTCACCCGACCTGAACCCAATCGAGATGGTTTGGGGTGAGCTGGACCGCAGAGTGAAGGCAAAAGGGCCAACAAGTGCTAAGCTTCTCTGGGAACTCCTTCAAGACTGTTGGAAAACCATTTCCGGTGACTACCTCTTGAAGCTCATCAAAAGTTTGCCAAGAGTGTGCAAAGCAGTAATCAAAGCAAAAGGTGGCTACTTTGAAGAACCTAGAATATAAGACATATTTTCAGTTGTTTCACACTTTTTTTGTTAAGTATTTCATTCTACATGTGTTAATTCATAGTTTTGATGCCTTCAATGTGAATCTACAATTTTCAGAGTCATGAAAATAAAGAAAACTCTTTGAATGAGAAGGTGTGTCTGTACTGTGTATATATAATATATATATATATATATATATTTTCCTTTTTTTATTGTTTTAAATTTCTTAATTTCCCTCTATAAAATGTTTTCAGCTTTCGATCTTGATTATATTAGTGCTCTTTTATAATGACATAAGTGATAGGTGAGGTATGTCTATGTATAACGTTTAGGTGAAGGGGCTTCCCAACCAGATATGGAATTATGGGTTTGGGTTTTTTTAAGACTGGTTAGCCACAAGGTAGAAAATAGTGATAGACCATGGTTAATCTGTGCCTAGGAGATATTTAATTTGGAAGCTGACTAGACAGACATACACTTGCAATTATACTTATTCAATCCTCATTTGCTTTATTGGCAAACTTTACAAACTTTCTTCTGTATCCAGTAAATCAACGAACAAAGAAGAATATATATAGCTCAACACAACTAATACAACAAGTGGTTTCTGCTAACTGAATACAAAAAAAGGATTTTTTACTACCTTTCACGGGTTAATAATTATTCAACCCCTTCATGACAAGCATCTTTATTCCTTAGTAAAGCCTATTTTACTATTATGACCTGCTTTCTTAGCACATTCCTAAAAAGCAAGGGCCTCCAGGTCAAAAACCTTCGCCAGTTTGTGGGATGCAACGTTCTTCTTCAAATTACACATAAGATTTTCTATGGGGTTCAAGTAAGGTGCCACTCTCCAGAATCTTCCAGGTCTTCTATCCAAGTTTCAGTGGACATGGAGGTATCATTGTATCATTGTTCTGGGATATTTCTACCTAGGATATCCTGATACTTGCTTCCATATTTTCCTCCATACATTACAGAATTTCAGTGCCAGAAGAAGCAAAAGAGAGTATGATCAAGCCATTGCTATGCTTCACTGTAGGCATCACCGAGCCTCCACCTTGGTTCACTATAGGTATCACCAAGCCACCACTTTGCTTCACTGTAGGCATCACCTAGCCCTCCACCATGCTTCACTGTAAACATCACTGAACCACCCCCATGCTTCACTGTAGCATCACCATGCCCGCACTTTGCTTTACAATAGGCATCACCAAGTCCCCACCTTACTTCACTATAAGCATCAACAGTCTTCCACCATGTTTCACTGTAGGCATTACTGAGTCCCCTCCTTGCTTCACTGTAAGCATCAATAGCCGTCCACCATGCATCACTGTAGACATGTCCAAGCCACCACTTCACTTTACTGTAGGCTTCACACAGCCCTCCACAATGCTTCCCTGAAGGCATCACCGAGCCCTTCACCTTGCTTTAATGTAGGCCTCACCGAGCCCCCCACCTTGCTTCACTTTAGGCACCACTCAGCCCCCACCTTGCTTCACTGTAGGCATCATCCAGCCCCCACCATGCTTCACTGTAGGCACCACCCAGCCCCTCATCATGCGTCACTGTAGGTAGGGTGTGCTTCTCAGTATATGCTTCATTCTTCCACCACCAAACATTCACTGATCTATAAGTCTGAAAAGTTCAAATTTTTTCTCATTGTTCCACAGAAAAGAATTACAAAATGTCTGTGACTTATTGAATTGGTTCTGAGCATATAAGAGCCATCTTTATTTGTGTTTTTGGGTAAGTAGTTGTGTACATCTTGGAGTTTGGACAGAGAGACCTTTAGTGTAAATTATGCGCCTTACTGTGGAAACTGAAACCTCAGTGCCTGCTCTCCAAATCCTGCTGTAAGTTTATTGGAGTCATTCAAACGTTTTTGAGCCCCTGCCTCCTCAGGAATCTGGTGGCAGCCGGTGACCGCATCTTGTTTTTACCACATCCAAATAATGTAATCAGTATTCCTTTAGTGGGAATCTGTCACCATATTTTTGACACCTAATCTGAGAGCATCATGATATAAAGGCAGAAGTCCTGATTCCAGTGATGTATCACTTGCTGTGCTGCTTGCAGTTATTTTGATAAAACCTCAGTTTTATATGCTGCAAATCTACTAGTTCTCTGAATATCCAGCTCTGTATAACCCCGCCCACATCACTGATTGGCAGTGTCCACAGAAAGCTGCCAATCAGTGGTGTGGGTGGGGCTGTACAGAGCTCATGAATAAGGACTACCTGGCAGCAGGTTTACTGGTCTTCTAGTGATAATCTCCTGCTGATAAAACAGGGATTTTAGCAAAAATACACTAAGCAGCCCTGTAAGTGACACACCGCTGGAATCAGGGTATCTGTCTCTACATTATCCTGCTCTCAGATTCAGTGGCAAAAACCTGGTGGCAGATTCCTTTTAACTTTGATGTTGTGACCTATGCCCCTAATGGTGTCTTTAGGAACATTCAATGCTGCTTTTGCAAAGCAATGATTTAACCATAAAGATTAACTAAGAATTCTGAGATCCCAGTAATCATAAAATGTGACATTTCGTGAATTTTGGAGAAAACACTTGTTATATTAGTTCTGTTTCAGATTGTTCTTATCTGATTAGTTTATTTTGAGCAGCAGAAAGTTTGTACATTTTTGCTAGTAAACCTAATCCACAATAGAAGTTGAGTAGTCTTAACTGCAACCATATATATTTGGGGCTGGTGGGATACATCCCACATACATAAGGGATAGAAACCCAAATATGGCTGGTCTTCTATCACCAAGGACAAAAAAAGGAATGACCATAAGGTATAATAGAATAAGAGAAAGGAGAATTCAAAATGGACAATTCCTTTAAATCCAGTTAAAGTGATGCGCTCGCCTTTGACTTGAATTTCAGAAACGAACAGAGAAGAGACTAAATAGCATTTTCCTAAATGAATGTTATTGTTCGATAAATTCCTGGTATTAGTGTTGGCCTCAGCTGCCAAGGGCCCACCACTAACACTGACTCTAGTAGGGGTCCACAGTTCAGCTAGACTTAAAGGGGCTTCACACGCAACAACATCGGTAATGAGATGTCGTTGGGGTCACGGAATTCGTGACGCACATCCGGCCTCGATAGCGACATTGTTGCGTGTGACACGTACGAATGACCGCTAACGATCAAAAATACTCACCTTATCGTTGATCGTTGACACGTCGTTCATTTCCAAAAATCGTTGCTGTTGCAGGACGCAGGTTGTTCGTCATTCCTGAGGCATCACACATCGCTACGTGTGACACCCCGGGAACAACAGACATCAACGTACCTGCGGCCAGCCAGCAACGAGGTAGGCATGACTTTCCTGCTGCTGCTCTCCACCCCTCCACTTCTATTGGGCGGCCACTTAGTGACGTTGCTGTGACGCCGCATGAACCGCCCCCTTAGAAAGGAGACTGTTCGCCACCCACAGCAACGTCGCTAGCAAGGGAAGTATGTGTAACGGGGACTAGCGATATTGTGCGCCCCGGGCAACGATTTGCCTGTGACGCACAACCGACGGGGGTGGGTGCTTTCACCAGGGACATCGCTAGCAAGATCGCAGCGTGTAAAGCAGCCTTTAATCACACATTTATATTTACTTCTATGTAATAATACATTGAATAGTTTGTTGAGTGAACGATGAGATGCTGTTTTATTCTGTACATGGTGAATAGTGTAATGGGGCCAAACACTGCTCATATTGGGGGGGTGAGTGGCTCACTAAAGCAGAGGGGCCTACCGGGGAATTCGCCTGTCGGCCAGTCCGAGCCTACTTAATGTTCTAACAAAAGAGCAGAACCTCTTACAAACTGTGATCATCTCCCAAAGGACTGCTTTACAGTATATATTCTGCAATTTGGACTCAGAACACTGAAGCAAAGACATCTGTAATCTGCTGACGTCCCCCATGCTTTTCTTTTGTAGCAAGCTGCAGTTTTCAGAGGGAAGAGTATGACAGAGGGAAGGACGCTGAGCTTGGGGATGCAGTGTTCAGTATTCTCCTATGGAATACTCTTTAAATGCTACCAGTAGAGCCTGTGAGTTCTTTTTGCCCCGCCCACACACTGGGATTGGTTGATATATGCATAAATTACAATGCGGTGTTTGTGGGCGGGGGAAGCAGGACTCTTAGGCTTTCTATAGGAGTCCTGGCAGCATTTAAACAGCTTTATATATAACAATTACAATGATAAAAACTATATATCCCCACTATCAGCATATTTTTCTCTAACCTGTGTTGCTTTTAGATATGGACCTGACAGATCCCCTTTAAGCATTCATGAAATGTCGGAATAGCAGCTCCAAAGGGGGAAACTTTGTAAGGCTGGGACTTTTCAATTTCATCAATATAATTAAGGCATGCTAATTTACATATATGCAAATGAATACTAACTTCTTTTTTTTCCCCAAAAAAATACATCACCTACCATGACCTCAGAATTCAGGCCGTCTATGTCGGGAGTTGTATTTTTTCTACAGCTGGAGATTATAAATCGCTCATCCGTATGATACACTATTGCAACAATTATTCACGTTTGCTGTCCTCGCCCGGACACGACAACATCAACTTTATTTTCAGGGATTATTTTGTCTTTCAAGATGGCGGCTTATAGGAAATTTAGGCAAGATCTTCACCTTAGTAATGTTTGAGTGCAATGAAGAACCTCGGATATGTGACTACGTCTATGGTGAAGACTAAAATATCACATCACCCCGGTATTCTCGGTACTGGGGATCATTTGTGGTCCTCATGAGGGGGTTTTTGGTTATCAACACCTGTTGATTTTAATAATTTTAAGGACAGGTGACCAAAAAAAGGGACCCACGATGTTTCCTGTCATCAGCTGCGCTCCTGCTGCACACTGTCCCACCTGCTGCCTCCCTGCACTGCGCTCCGTATGACACGCTGTCTGCTCCATCTGCTGGCTTCCTGCACCGCACACTGCTCCATCTGCTGCTTCATTGTACTACATACATTCCTACATCAAGGGAATCCATCACAATCTCATTTCAAAGACATTGCCTTAAAAGGATCCTGACAGCTGATGCTTGCTGCCCAATCTGTGCCCAACGCCCTGGATTGCCCATTGCCCTACGTGCGTATGTAGGGAGAGACCTGTCAATCCAAGGTAGTGGGCGTGTAGAAGCCTTCAGGGATCCGCCCATCCAATTAGTCTACAGCACAGACTCGGACCTCTGTGGTTTTCGCAACGTTTCAGACTCAAATATCCCCGGCTGAATTCATGCACCACGAATTGGGCAGCATGTATCAGCTGACAGGTTCACTTTAAAGCGAATCTGTAACCAGGTTATTGCTACTCCACAAGAGAGCATCATAATGTAAAGGCAGAGACCCTGATTCCAGTGATGTGTCACTTACTTGACTGTTTGCTGTAGTTTTGAAAAAATTAGTGCTTTACCTGCTGCAGTTCTGCTAGTACTCTTACCGATGAGCTCTCTATAACTCCGCCCACAACACTGATTGGCAGATTTCAGTGAACATTCTGTATAGGAAGAAAGCTAACTCCGCCCACAACACTGATTGTTAGATTTCAGTGAACATTCTGTATAGGCAGAAAGCTAACTCCGCCCACAACACTGGCAGATTTCAGTGAACATTCTGTATAGGCAGAAAGCTAACTACGCCCACAACACTGATTGGTAGATTTCAGTGAACATTCTGTATACGCAGAAAGCTAACTCCGCCCACAACACTGATTGGCAGATTTCAGTGAACATTCTGTATAGGAAGAAAGCTAACTCCGCCCACAACACTGATTGTTAGATTTCAGTGAACATTCTGTATAGGCAGAAAGCTAACTCCGCCCACAACACTGGCAGATTTCAGTGAACATTCTGTATAGGCAGAAAGCTAACTCCGCCCACAACACTGGCAGATTTCAGTGAACATTCTGTATAGGCAGAAAGCTAACTCCGCCCACAACACTGGCAGATTTCAGTGAACATTCTGTATAGGCAGAAAGCTAACTCCGCCCACAACACTGATTGGTAGATTTCAGTGAACATTCTGTATACGCAGAAAGCTGCCAAACAGTGGCGAGAGCAGGGTTGGACTACCTGGCAGCAGTTTTATCATGCCTCTAGTGATAATCTCCTGCTGACAAAACAGTGATTTCATCAAAACTACATTAAGTAGCCCTGTAAGTGACCCATTGCTGAAATCCGGGTCTTTCTCTTAGATGACGTTGCAAAAAATGTAATGACAGTCTATTTAAATTGTTTAAATATCGCCCCTCTCCCCAGGGTGCTGAGAGAAGCTTGAAGTTAAAAGGAACCGGCAACTCCACAGACACCTCCTCCTTCTGGCGTGCCCTGAGACACTGGTTTCCCTTGACCATTCGTATCCCACTAGATGCATCTCCTTTCCCATATCTTGTTTTTCATCGCTAAAACAGCATAAGGGGTAAAAGTGAGTGATGTAAAGGGAGCTACTCAGGTTTCCTAAGGCTCCCAACCTGCCAACAAGATCATACAGAGCCCTATTCCTGCTTGTTAATGGTGTCTTGTGTGCGAAAACTCCAAAGCTATGGGCGACAAAGCCACTTGGGGTGTCTATACCTTGTTCGTGTGAGTGCTGGAGCTCTTGCACAGTCGCACCATGTCCTGCACTAAAGCTCTCTGTGACGAATATGTCAATCCTGCTGAGTAAGCATGATTAGCAACATCCGAGGCCAGGACTAGTGTAAGATATATTCAGGCACTGAGATAGAGGTGATGAGCCCAGGGAAAGGAACAAAATTTTATGGCACCACGCGTTTCATGTGCATCTGAGGAAGGGGACTGACCATACCTGAAACGCGTAGTGCCATTATAATTTGTCCTTCCACTGGGCTCATTGCCTCTATTACCAAGCCTGAATCCATCCGCTCTTCCTCCCCATTTTGTTAATTTATTCAGCTCCCAAACCGGTGGCTGTGGAACGGTTGGTCGGTGCAGTAGCCATTTGGGAGCATGCCCATAGATTTTATTGTTATCCCGGCTTGGAGTATTTTCTAGAGCAAGTGTGGAGCCAGTAGGCCTTTTTGATCTCTGGACCATTATCTACTCCCACCTGCGGTGACTGTATCTTCCTGTACCATCTTGGGTACGATGGCATCCTTAAGAGTTGTGGAGTTGGTGTCCGTGACGGTGGTTCCAACTAGACCCTGTGTTGTATGTGGTTGTTCAGTGCTGCTTCAGCCCAACAATTGAGGGTGAGTTTATCGCTACCTAATTAAGACTGAGTTCATATGTTTAGTAATCATCCGTTAGAACGGATCCTTTGGCAAAAAAGTTGTGCAAACCCAACCTTCTTGTCCGTTTTGAAAAAAATGGTTTTTTTTTGCCGGATGTTTTTGTTTAACATGGGAATCTATGGAAGACGGATCCGTTAATGGATTGCTATTTATCCATGTGTTTTCTTCTATTTCTTGCTTACTGTATCAGTTTCAAATTGAAAATAAATAGCAATCTATTAAAAGATCCGTTTTCCGTAGACTCCCATGTTAAAAAATAGATCCTGAAAAAATCAATTTGTTCAAAACGGACAAAAAAGTTGCATTTACACAGATTTCTTTGCCAATGGATCCGTTCTAAAAAATAAAGGACGTGTGACCTTACCCTAGCTTTACATATCAATTGTGCAGGTTCACAAAAGGGGCGCTTTCCCCATTTTTGTCTTTCTGCATAGGGCTAGTCTAAGGGGCACTTTGCACACTGCGACATCGCAGGTGCGATGTCGGTGGGGTCAAATTGAAAGTGACGCACATCCGGCATCGCATGCGACATCGCAGTGTGTAAAGCCTGGATGATACGATTAACGAGCGCAAAAGCGTCGTAATCGTATCATCGGTACAGCGTCGGCGTAATCCATAATTACGCTGACGCAATGGTCCGATGTTGTTCCTCGCTCCTGCGGCAGCACACATCGCTGTGTGTGAAGCCGCAGGAGCGAGGAACATCTCCTACCGGCGTCACTGCGGCTTCCGTAGGATATGCGGAAGGAGGTGGGCAGGATGTTTACATCCTGCTCATCTCCGCCCCTCCGCTCCGATTGGCCGCCTGCCGTGTGACGTCGTAGTGACGCCGCACGACCCGCCCCCTTAACAAGGAGGCGGGTCGCCGGCCACAGGGACGTCGCACGGCAGGTGAGTGTGTGTGTGAAGCTGGCGTAGCGATAATTTTCGCTACGCCAGCTATCACCACATATCGCTGCTGCGACGGGGGCGGGCACTATCGCACTCGGCATCGCAGCATCGGCCTGCGATGTCGCAGTGTGCAAAGTGCCCCTTAGGCCGGTGTCACACTTGCGATTGCCTCGCGTGTATCTCGCGCGAGTCTCGTGTTGTATCACCCGGCACGGACTCACACGCTCCTGACAGGATCAGGTTGGTTGCATGCATCTCTTTGCAGCAGAGACGCTCCAGTGAGGAGAGTGTGAGTCCATGATGGGTGATGCACCGCGAGACTCATGCGAGATACACGCGAGGCACTCACAAGTGTCACACCGGCCTAAGGGAATAGATGCCCCGCCGGAGTTGTGAGACTAATTAGCATATTATGAGTCACAAAAATGTTTTTGCCACTCTCTCCAGTTTTTCCACACCAGACACTTGGTTAAAACCCAGGAATAGGGTTCTGGGAGTTATTAATGGCAGTTTGAGGACCTTAGAAAAGACAAATACCCTTTGGCTATGTGCACACGCTGCAGATTTGCTTCTGAAATTTTCTGCACCAAATTTGCACATTGTGACAAAAAAAACACGTCAAAAACCGGATGCGGTTTATGTGCATTTTTAGATCATTGAAGGCAATGGGTGAAAAAGCGCTGCTAAACCGGACCAATAATTGACATGCTATAGAATTTTTCTGCAACAAAATCTGCACCAAAACCTCACAGAAGAAAAATGCAAATCCAAAATCCCATAAATTTTGATGGCTTCAGGAGAGGCATGTAGATTTTGATGCGGATTTTAAAAAAACTGCGTCAAAAACTGCAGTGCGTGCACAGGGTCTTTAAGTCAAGAAGTTGCACAACCTTACTCTGTATTAGAAACGAGGTGATGTCTGTGTAGTAGTCTGTTGTTGTGCATGGGATAAAGAGTATTTTATGCCAGTACAAGGTGAACTTTACATTTCTCAGAAGTGACATCTGTTAACAACTTTATAATCCGCCCCTAATAGAACACGTGGATCTTTATGTCTTGAAAATAGAAGGTAATGGATATCGGAACGTACTCTTCCATGGCTAAACATATAGGCTACTAAATAAAGCATATAATGCCACCTTCCTCTCTTTGATTGACAGCTCCGACCTCTGCTGATTTAGGCGTTTGCCGAGTGGAGCACGGAGCTGTCACATCATGTCACCCTTGTACCCTACTATATAAAAAACCCGAGACATCAGTGTCTGGTAATATGACATCAGGGTCGACTCACTTAAAAAAGACTTCTTGAAGAGGAATATACCACTTTCATCCACATAGATTAAGAAAACCTAAAATTTATATACAAAACATAGTATAAAGTCTGACAGTGTAAAATGACTGTTCAAACCAAGCACGAGCACTCAGTATACCTATGACTTGGCCAAGCGGTTCAATGCACCTATACACCTTCATGTTTTCCATTGATCTTTGCTCTCCTCTGGTTCATTTAAAGGCAAACCTGTCATAAAAGAAGGGCAGTGAGCCCCATAGGGGTGAATGGACCCCATGACGATCGGGAGGGTGCAAGGTTAGGAAAGGGTTAATAGGTTTGCATGGGATGGGGGATGTGTGGGAGTACAGGATTGGTAGTAGGGAGCTGTAAGGGGATTGGGGGGGAGCAAGGAAGGGGTGGGGTGTTGGGAGAGGTATAAGAGAGGGGGGTGTGCTGTTTACCTCCCCTTTCGTCGATTGATCTTTGTGTCCCAGGACGTAGTGCTGCTGCTGCTTCCTGCCATGGCTGCCCTTGCTGAACTCCTGGAGATGGTGCGGGGGGCATCCGAGGTCATGGGAGTGGATGCCCTGAGGCAGCAGCTGGCAGCGGTCTGTGGGGCTGGAGCGGCGCCGCCTGCTGTTCCAGCGCCCGGGCCGTGGCTACGTGCTCGGCGGGCGCGACCGCCGGAGCGCTACTCCCCCAGCTGTAGGGGGAGAATCAGATCAAGGAGCCCCTGCGGGGACCCTCCGGAGCAGCGGCGGAGCCCTCCAACTAACCTAGGGGAGCAGCCGGCCACCGGGAGGAATCCGCGACGGAGATCCCGTGGGTCGGGGGTGGGCGGAGCCTCTGCGAGGCCCACTTCCGGTCCTCGGCCTGCGCAGCACCAGACCGGAGCATGGATGACGGCAGCCCCCAGTGATGTGCCGGCTGGGGGTGGCGCTCGGCGTGCCGGATTGCCGGAGGAGACTCCCTGCAGGCCGCAGGGGAGAGCAACAGGACGGGGGACGGGAGCGGATGTGAGCGGCGAGGTCAGGAGATCGGAGGAGGGGTACGGTGGCCCGCAGGCACAGAGGAGATCGGTAGTCACGGTCCCCCCCGGCGAGGAGCGTGCTGGGGGTGGGTCCCGGCGAGGTGCAAGCTCGGCACGGCCTTCCGGCAGTCGGCAGGGAGGGAGCCCACTGAGGACGACAGGAGAAGGGGCGGCGCGGCAGGATATCACGATTACAGCGGGAAGAGACGGCGGCAGGGCGCCACGGCGGGAGAAAAGGAAGAGGTCAAGCAGGAGTCGCCCGGACAAGCGGGGTGCGGTGACCGTGGGGGTCGACGGCCGCCAGGTGCGGGCTGTCCCCTCGCTGGTCCCCCCTGAGGATTTCGGCAGCGCATCAGACTCCAGCGAGGAAGAAGGAGCAGCGGCAGGTCGGACGGAGCGGCAGCTGGAAGATCGTGGCACGGCTGTTCCGGCGTCGACTCAACGGCAGCCTGGTGAGCAGACAACAGAAATGTTACATGCTGTGGGTAGCGCGGGCGAGGGCGGGGGTTCCGTCGCGGGACGCGTTGCGCTGGGGGCGAGTGCGGTCGGGCAGTCTGGTTTACCGGGTCCAGAGTTTTGGGGGCAGCTTTTGGGGGTGTTGCAGGGGTTGTCTGCGGAACGGGGTAGTCGGACTGGGCCTGGGGCTCCGGTGGGGGCGTGGGTGGGCCCCACGGAGGTGATGCGGACAGAAGCGCCGGTGCGCGATGTTGCGGCGGGGGACACGACCTCGGCGGCAGGTACGGGACAGGAGGCTGGTGGGGCGGCTTCCGTGGGTGCGAGTAAGGAGGCGGAAAAGGAAAAAGAAAAGGAGGATGAGGTAGTGCGTTTGGATGATAGGGCACGGAGTGAAATTTATGTGTGCTTTGAAGGGCAGTTAGGGGTTCATTTAAAAAAGGAGGTGAGGGAAAAGATTTGGAAGGGGGAGTATGTGGAAATTTTTTTCCCTGCTTCCCTTGGAAAAGTTTAATTTGGATAAGGTGAAACCTAGTGATACAAAAAAGGAGGAGGAGGATGAGGAAAAACGGCGGTATAGGTTGATCCCGAGGACGTTTACCAATTGGTTGCAGGCCTTTGCTATCTTAGCCAGTGTGATAGGGGAAAAGGAGCCGGAGCATTGTTCCGCCCTATTTGGATATATGGACGCGATAGGGGAAGCGTATAGAGTATACGGCGGTTTGGGGTGGTTGAGATATGATGAGCAGTTCCGGCAGCGGAAGGCTCTGCGGCCGGGAGTCCAGTGGGGCCACAAGGATATTTCTTTGTGGATGCGGTTAATGACGGCGCCGGCTCAGCCCTTTCGAGGGGGTGCCGGGAGCCCGGGTGCGAGTGGCGGGTCCTCGGCTGGACAGAAAAAGGGAGCTTGTTGGCAGTATAACGAGGGACAGTGTAAGTTCGGGGCCTCTTGTCGGTTCAGACACGAGTGTTCCGGATGTGGAGGGTCCCACCCTCTGGCCAGGTGCTTCAAGAAAGGCAAAGGAAAGGCGGGGGAGGGGTCTGGAAAAAGGGAGGACGCCAGTGAGGGTAGAGGCGATGCTTCCCTATTTAAGTAGATACCCGGATGTGCGGGCGGCGGAGTTGTTGGAACGTGGTTTTACAGAGGGCTTTCGGATTCCGTTTGAATCTGAGGCGCCGGTGTTTCGCCCGGGAAACTTGCGGTCCGAAAAAGAACATCCGGCGGTGGTGAAGGAAAAGCTGCAGAAGGAGGTGGAGTTGGGGAGGATGGCGGGCCCATTCCAGGACCCGCCATTCTCTAATTTACGGATTTCCCCCCTTGGGGTGGTACCTAAGAAGGAGCCGAACAAATTTCGGCTCATTCATCATTTATCTTATCCGGCGGGATTGTCGGTGAATGATGGGATATCACCGGAATTGTCGGCGGTATGTTATGTATCGTTCGATAGGGCCTTGGAGCTGGTAAGGGTAGCGGGGCGGGGGGCCCTGATGGCAAAGGCGGATGTGGAAGCAGCTTTTCGTTTACTCCCGGTGCATCCGGAGAGCTTTCATCTCTTAGGGTGTATGTGGGATGGTGAATACTATGTGGATCGTTGCCTGCCGATGGGCTGTTCCATTTCGTGTGCTTATTTTGAGGCATTCAGTACGTTTGTGGAATGGGTAGTCAAGGAGGTGGCAGGAGTCCATTCGGTGATTCACTATTTGGATGACTTCTTTTGCGTGGGTCCGGCGGGCTCTTCGGTTTGCTCCTTGTTGTTGTTTACGTTAGAGCGTATCGCGCGGAGCCTGGGTATTCCGTTGGCAAAAGACAAAACAGAAGGGCCGGTGACGGTATTATGTTTCTTAGGTATCGAAATTGATACACTGGCAATGGAATGCCGGTTGCCGGAGGGAAAGCTGTTGGATTTGAAGGCGTCGGTGCGGTTTTTGTCTCAGGCCAAGAAGGTGCGGTTGCGCGAGTTGCAGTCAGTGCTCGGAAAATTGAATTTTGCTTGTCGCATTATGCCGATGGGGCGGATATTTAATAGGAGACTGGCGAGCGCAACCGCAGGGGTAAAAGCTCCAAATCACTTTGTCAGAGTGACAAAAATGATGAAAGGGGATTTGTTGGTGTGGGAGGAGTTCTTGGACCGGTACAACGGTCGGACCCTTTGGATGAGCGAGGCGGTGTCCAATAGCCAGCTGGAATTGTACACGGATGCGGCTGGGGCGACAGGTTTTGGAGCAATTTTTCAAACGCGCTGGTGTGTGGGAAAGTGGCCGCGGCGGTGGGTGGAAGCAGGTTTGGTGAGGAATTTGGCGCTGTTGGAATTGTTTCCCATTATTGTGGCGGTGGAGTTGTGGGGCCCTGTTTTTGCTGGAAGAAGGGTTTGCATGCATTGTGACAACATGGCGGTGGTGCATTCCATCAACGCACTGTCGGCAAAATCCCCGCCGGTTGTGGGGTATTTAAGGCATCTAGTGTTGCGTTGTTTGGAGTTAAACATTTGCGTGGTGGCTCGGCATGTGCCTGGGATTCGCAACGAGGTGGCTGATGCGCTATCACGGTTTCAGTTTTGCAGGTTCAGGAAGCTGGTGCCGGAAGCGGACGCGGAGGGGGAACCTTGCCCGAACTGGCTGTGGGACCTGGCATCGGTGTAGCTTTTGAGGGAATTCGGAGATCGGTGTCTGAGGCTACTTGGTGCCGATATCAGGCGGTGTGGCAGGAATGGGCAGAGTTGGAAAGTAGGGAGTTCATGGAGTCGGGTTACCAGGGTCGAGTGTTGGGGGTACTGATGTTAATAAGTGGGGATTTTTCGGAAGGCAGGTCTGTTTCGGTGATTGGTTGCAAGTTGGCGGCGTTGGCCTTTTTGTTCCAGATGCAAGGGGTTCGGGACGCGACTAAGGATTTTCTGGTGCGACAGGCGATGAAGGGTTTTCGAAAAGGGGCTCAGTCGCGTGACTGTAGGCGGCCGGTGTCATTGCCATTGTTGGTGCGTTTGGTGGGGTGTTTAGGGGAGTTGTGTTCGTCTCCTTATGAGCGGGTGTTGTTCTCGGTAGCTTTTGTACTGGCGTCTTTTGGGGCCTTTCGTATTGGCGAATTGGTCAGCCCGACTAAGCAAGCGATGGGTGGTTTGCTGTTGGGTGATGTGATGCTGGGGGAGGATAGAGTGGAATGTCGGCTTCGTTTTTCTAAGACGGATCAGAGGGGCCGGGGGCGCTTAGTAGTGTTGTACGCTTTACCGGGGCACCAGTTGTGCCCAGTGTTACATGTGTCAGAGTTTTTAAAGGTGCGCGGCGGTTACCCGGGTGTTTTTCTTAGACATACGGACGGATTGGCTTTGTCGCGGTATCAATTCAATGCGGTGCTGAAGATGGCTCTAGCAAGGGTGGGGGAGGAGCCACGTGAGTACGGGTCTCACTCCTTCCGGATTGGGGCGGCAACGGAGGCCGCCAGGTGGGGTTTGAGTGAGGATTGTATCCGGCGGATTGGGAGGTGGGAGTCTTCCAGGTTCCGTTTGTACATTAGGCCTCACTTGGTCAGGTGATGGTCAGGGGTGGGGGATTCAAGGTTGGTGTTAGATGCCGGTTTGTGGGCAATTTCTTGTGCTGTTGCTGTTTTTATTCGTGGTCTTTGTATTTTATAGGTCCATGCCTTGTGTGGATCCTCGGGCACTCCTATGTGTATTGGGGAGCGTTGCGGGCGGATGTGCGGCGTGACGGTCGGCAGCTCGGAGTGTCGGTGTCGGAAGCTCGAGTAAAGTGGCTCGGAATTCGGGGCATGACCTGGGGTAGGGTGCGCCCTGAGGTGGCTTATTATAGCCGTATGGATCGTGTCACTGATGTGTTAATTTTACATGTGGGAGGGAACGATTTGGGAGTAAGGTCGGCGAGGGAATTGAAAAGGGATATAAAGCTGGACCTGTTACATTTGTGGAGGGCGTTCCCGGGCATAGTTATCGTTTGGTCGGACATTATAGCTCGGACGCAGTGGCGTTTTGGGAGGTCGGTGGACCGTATTAATAGGGCTCGGAGCAAGCTGAACCGGGCTATTGGCAGGTTTGTGGCGAGAAATGGTGGGTTGGTGGTGCGGCATTGAGAATTGGAGGAGTCCACGGAGCAGTATCTAAGGAGAGATGGGGTTCACCTGACTGATGTGGGTCTGGATTTATGGATGTTGGGTTTGAGGGATGGCCTAGAGCAAGCACTGGGGGTGTGGGGGGCCCGGGCCAAGTAAGGGTGTCACTTGGCCGGCCTGTGGCGGGGTGATAGGTCCGTCTGAGAGGTTGGGAGTACCGACAGTCGGCTTGTTGGTACGAAGTCGCTCAAGGGGAGTGGCTTCGGAGTGGATGGGAACTTGTGGGCGGAGGTCCCGCAGGTTCTGGGTAGGGGTAATTAACGATGGAACGTTGTTACCCCTCACCTCGGGCCGGGTGGTCACGGCCGAGGTGGTCCTCTGGGCCGGTTTGGAGGTTACGGCCGGGGGGTTAGGAATGATGGTTTGCCTCTCGGACGGATCTATCGGTGTTTCTGGTTATACGGGTATATATGTATAAGGTTAAGTTTAACAATTGAGTGGCATGTTGGGCCACAAGTTTGGTATACATATATACGGTAAAATAAAACTGTGGCCATTCCTGCAATAAAGTCGTGGTTCTCGTCTTCATTTAGGTAGATATGGTACGGGGGGTGTGTTTTACAGGATAACCTGCTTATCCCTTATAGATGCGTCAAGAAGGGCAGTGAGCCCCATAGGGGTGAATGGACCCCATGACGATCGGGAGGGTGCAAGGTTAGGAAAGGGTTAATAGGTTTGCATGGGATGGGGGATGTGTGGGAGTACAGGATTGGTAGTAGGGAGCTGTAAGGGGATTGGGGGGGAGCAAGGAAGGGGTGGGGTGTTGGGAGAGGTATAAGAGAGGGGGGTGTGCTGTTTACCTCCCCTTTCGTCGATTGATCTTTGTGTCCCACCCGCCCGCCCTGATATATAATTATATGTATATGTTCAAAAAAAAATAAATAAATAAATAAAAAGGTGAAAAGGTGATGGTTTTTCAAAAAAAAAAAAAAAAAAAAGAACTTTAAAAAAAAAAAAAAAAGAGGAATAAAGGAGAATACAAGGTTGAGTTGCTAATTTATTGTTGTCACAGCGGGGTGATAGGTCCGTCTGAGAGGTTGGGAGTACCGACAGTCGGCTTGTTGGTACGAAGTCGCTCAAGGGGAGTGGCTTCGGAGTGGATGGGAACTTGTGGGCGGAGGTCCCGCAGGTTCTGGGTAGGGGTAATTAACGATGGAACGTTGTTACCCCTCACCTCGGGCCGGGTGGTCACGGCCGAGGTGGTCCTCTGGGCCGGTTTGGAGGTTACGGCCGGGGGGTTAGGAATGATGGTTTGCCTCTCGGACGGATCTATCGGTGTTTCTGGTTATACGGGTATATATGTATAAGGTTAAGTTTAACAATTGAGTGGCATGTTGGGCCACAAGTTTGGTATACATATATACGGTAAAATAAAACTGTGGCCATTCCTGCAATAAAGTCGTGGTTCTCGTCTTCATTTAGGTAGATATGGTACGGGGGGTGTGTTTTACAGGATAACCTGCTTATCCCTTATAGATGCGTCAAGGAAAAGAAGATACAGTGGTTTTCGAAGGTTTGTGAACCTTTCAGAATTTTTCCATATTTCTTCAAAAATTTGATTTAAACCTACTTCAGATTTTCACACAAATCCTAAAAGTGGTTAAGAGAACCAAAATATTAGATTTTGTCATATTTTAGTTACGCAAAATAATCCAATATCTGTGAGTGAAAAAATTGTGTGACGTTTTAGGATTAAATTTGAAGGTGAAATTAGAGTTCGATGTTATCAGTCAATGGAAAGAAAAAATATATCTTTGTACCGTGTTAGCCAGTAGAGATAAAAAAAATTGTTTAAAAGAACTGAGAGTCCTCAGTGGTTGATACCTTTTAATTAATGGCTAACTGAAAAGATGATAATAATAGCAAGCTTTCGAGACTACTCAGGTCTCTTCATCAGGCATGGTTTCAAGATTTGTTAACTACAAAACCTAATAAAAATCATTTGAATAGGTATAACACAAAATCTGAAGAGTCACATATTTATACACAACAAGACATAGAATGGAGCAGTAAATAAGACAAGTTATGTGAAGTAGAACTATCAGCATGGCAAGGGGACAAACTGTTGTGGCAGTAAGTATTGCAGCAGTTCATAGATAAGAAGTGTGAAAGTTTTATTGACCTCTGATTGAGGTCATAACCCTGGACCAGACCTCAATCAGAGGTCAATAAAACTTTCACACTCCTTATCTATGAACTGCTGCAACTGTTGTCTTATTTACTGCTCCATTCTATGTGCTGTTGTGTATAAATATGTGACTCTTCAGATTTTGTGTTATACTGAGCCTGATGAAGAGACCTGAGTAGTTTCAAAAGCTTGCTAAATATTCCCATATTTTCGGTTAGCCATTAAAAGTATCAACCACTGAGGACACTCAGTTCTTTTAAACAATTTTGTAATGGAAATAAAATCAGACATAAGTGGGGGAATTATGTTATGTAAGGAATAGAGATTTATCAACGTTTCCTCCTAATAAAGGAGACATTTGAGGGCCTCAGAAGAAGAGTTGTTGATGCCTCTTTGGTTTGAGGAAGTTACAAAACTATCACCAAAGAGTTTGGACTTCACAAATCCACAGTCATACAGATTCTAGGCAAAATGAGCAAATATAAAACCATTAGTAACCTTTATAGGAGTGGTAGACCAATAACATTCACTCCAAGAGAAAGGTGTACATTTGTCTACCAGTTTACAAAGGAACCAAAAGTAACATCTAAGCAACTAAAGGCTTCTCACATTAGCTAATTTAAATGTTCATGAGTCGACCATCAGGAGGACATTGACCCACAATGGTGTGCATGTCAGAATATCAAGGTGATAGCCACTGTTCTTCAAAAACAAAATTGCTGCCCATTTACAATTTGCTAAAGATCACCTGAACAAGTAAGAATATTTGTTTTATGGATGGATGGCATCAAAATAGTGGTTTAATGAGAAGCATTATGTTTTGGGAAAACAATACACTTCATTACCGCTTAAAAACCTCATACCTTCTGGGAATTATGGTGGGATAAATAACATGGTGGAGGTCTGTTTTGCTGCATATTGCCAACGTCAGTGCTGACAATTTTTGAATCCAGCAGACCCTTGAATGTTTTGTGCTCAGAATGCCTCTGTAGTGTGCAGTGAGCTGAGGTGTATACACCTCAGCTTCACCACGCTCTTGGAGACATTCTGAATCCCAAGTGTCTACGCTGGATTTCAAAGACGTTGGGTATGAAGTTGCCTATATGGAGAGTTCAACCAAAGAGAGAGGATATTTCCTCAAACCATACCGTACTGTCCTCATTACTCAGGGTAGCGGTTTTCTACTCATGGAGGAAAGTTAATCCTTGATAATTATAGCAAAACCTTTACACGCATAGTTTAGCTACAAACATCATTATAATTATCACGTAATTGCCTACAAGAACATAGGATTAGCTTAATAGGCAATTTTCTAACGTCAGGTTCCATTTAATCCTATAGACAATGTTGTTGAGGGACCTGTAACGAGCAGTGCATGGGAGAAAACCTAGGTAAGAGAGTTGAAGTTGTTTTGTATGGAGGAATGGGCTAAAATTCCTCCAAACCACTTTGCAGAACTATTCAACAATTTCCAGAGACATTTAGATACAGAGATTCCTCCACAAGGAGGTCACCTCAGGTACTGAACACAAAGGATCACATACTATTGTGACTCACAGAACTGGAATATTAGATCATTTTCTTGATTTCAATAAGGACAAAAGTCTAATATTTTTTATGTATATGATTTGGTTCACGTTATCTACTTTTAGGATGTGTGTAAATCTGATGTTAATTTTGGTAAAAGTTATGCAAAAATATGGGAAATTCTGAAGAGTTTACAAACTTTCAAGCACCGCTTTAGATAGAAGACAAAAAGATGGGAAGGTGCACTAAACCACCGATTGCCTGTGCTTGGTTTGAACAGTCATCTTGTGCTGACAGACTCCTTTTAAGCCGAAATATAAACAGATAGATAAAAGATGCTAAATGGGTCCACTACTAGGACAATCCCTTCTCATTACCTATGTTTGCCCCAATGAAAATAATAAAGCTTATACTCACCTCCCGTGCTAATGCCATTCTAGCGGTGTCGGTGCTCACATTCCCAGGGCTTACGTGAGGGTGCTAGGCCATGTGAGCCCCAATCACCGCTGGCTTCCCTCTCCATGCTTACAGGTGTATAAGTAATCAACGGGAAGTCTGAGCTGCGGCTGGCCGCTCACCTCCTCTAAATTACTTATATGTCCATAGGCAGGGAGAGGGAAGTCAGCGGTGATTGGGCATGGGACTCATGTGATGTACCAACCTCAAATGAGCCCTGGGAATGTGAGCGTTGACAACGATAGAATGACATCGGTATAGGAAGTGAGTATAGACTTTATTATTTTAATTGGGGAAAACATAGGGAATGAGAAGGGGTTGTCGGAGTAGTGGACCACCCCTAAAATATATCAAAGTGTTCACTAATGCTATACAACGAATGAGACAAGTGGCTTCCACACCTTAGCAGTTAATGACAGAATCAGTTAACAGCCCTAATGATACCCATTGGCTGAGTTACAATGTCATGTAGCAAATTAATAGTATGGTCACAGCAACCAAGCCATTGATGCACTACAGTCTAGCTCCTATAAAACCATAAATCTCTTATAGGGGTTCTCTAGGACTTTTATTATTTTTGCACATGGAGCTAAAATCTTACCGGCAGGTAGTTGCTAACTACCTGCTTATTCTGCATACCGCCGATCTCTGCCAATCATAGACCCCTCGCTGATTCCACCGGCTTCTGATGACATCACTTTGACAGAGCAGCTCCTTCTCTTCTGCTCTGCTTTGTTGATGGGGTGTTACTGCAGACATCATGCTGATTGACAGCTGGCTTTCTGCTGCCTAACTGCAGGAAGCCGACTGTCAATCAACATGATGTCTGCAGAAATACCTCATGAACAGAGCAGAGCGGAAGAGAAAGAGCTGCTCTGTTGATGAGAGGGGAGAGAAGCAGGGGAATCACCAGCTGAGATACTTTTCATGCAGAACAGGCCAGTAGCTAGCAGCCTGTTACTTCTTAGCCCCAAACATAAAAATAATGAAAGTTCTGGATAACCACTTTAGCAAAGTAGACTACACCACCAGCCTAATATATTTTTACTCCCAGCATGCTTTGCACTACCTATATGATGAAGAGCTTGATAGCAAATGGGCACCAGCCAAACTCAAACCAATGCCTTTATTAATGTGTGCGCATCATTCAGTATCTGCTCGCTGCTTCCATCCTCTCTCTTTCTGGTTAGATTTTGGTCACTGTGATCTGTCCTGAGCCTTGGTCGTGTATTTCTCTTACTTGTGTCACTCACTTTTGTGTAGGTTGACATACTGCTGAATGTTAGGATGCCTTATTAATGTATGTCCCCCGCTGTGTTCCCTACTCGGCTCCTATGACTGTGCTTCTGCTTCCATACGCTTCGCCAACATGTCGGGATGTGGAGATCTCCTAACCACCACCCAACCGGTCTTGTGCTTTGTCAGATACATTGAACTCATAAGTTTTTCCTTCGTGTTGTGTAGTGAGAAATCTGGAACCTCTATGCACAAGCTGTTGGGTGATTCATAGGGATCATTCATCCCCTTGCCCGCGGACTAAAATAACAAAACCAATGCTGCATGAGGGCTAATTACAAGAAAGACACATTAAACCATTCCCTCTACCTCAACTCCATTTTGGGCATAGCTGTGTTGTTATTCGTTCCCCTTAATGTTCCTTGTGTATTTTACATCCATCCGGGGCTTCTTCTTGTGGTGCGGCTACCGCTTGTGGTCACTGTGTGGACTTCTATGCTTTCCCCTCGTGGTCACTGTGCTGCTGGCTGTGTGTCTCACTCTCCTTCCTATCTGTTCTCCTTGTTTTTCCAGAAAAGAAAGTCCAGTTCCAGTGTCCAGTTGATGGTGAGTCTATGTTTTGTCTTATTCAGTGCTGGTTCCTCTGGGTCCCAGAAAGGAGTATTGGTCTACTTTGCTCTCCCTATTAGCTGAGGGATCTGAACATAACAATTTCCCCTTTGCTGGAGCCATTTTTCCATGCTTGCAACAATGGGTTGATTCAAAGCTGATACCTTGTCTTATTAAACAAGGGGTAATTGTATTTCCAGGTCAATCAGCTGACGAGGGGTTTTGGTCGGCTTATACTGGCACAGTGTACTTCGTTGCCTGGGTATAATTAGGTCTTAGTCAAGCAAATGCCACCTGTAAAGCTTCCATTAGGGGGCGAAAGTCAAGCTTCCACAAGCAGACACAGGGACTTAGTAGAGATTGAACTTCTAAGTGGAGTAATACAAAAAGCCCACCAAATGTCGCTAGTACAACAGTAAGAGTAGTCAAACAAGCCAAAGTCAAACCAGAAAGTCAGGTCTGAACAGAGGCGTGTGCAAGCCATAAACAGGTGGAAGCTCCAGGGTCAGGAGCAAAGAGGTCACATGAAAAGCCAAAACGAGAAGCAGAGCTGTGGTCAGGAAAACGTTACTGAGGTCAGAAGCCGGGAGAGCAAGTAAGTACAAAGGAGAGGGATGGGACCGAGACACAGAACAAAACCAGGGTTTAGGACACAGGGAAGACAAGCAGTACAAGGGAGAACAAGGTCAAGGAGAGGTAAGCTGGGAAGCGGGAAAGATCAGTGCTAACTCACAAGAACCAGTTGTGCACGCTGCAGAGCAAGAACTATTAATGGCAGCATTCCGGAGGTCTACACACCATAATAAAACGGTGTGAGCCCTGGAACGAGGCACAACTGAACAGACCCCTGTCACCTGACGTAACCCCGTCAGAGCCAATGATACCATCCTGACTCATTGGTTAGTGAGCTACAAGCCTGTATATAGATCAGTTGCCCAATGAACTGACAATCCTAGAGATCTTATGCAATACCTAGCCGATCTGTCCATTCATTATGTCCCACAGGTGGACCATGCCTGATTAGCTTATCCTCAAGTTTGGAAGTCATCCACTACCTATGGAATAGGGAATAACTTCTCGATCATTGGGTATCCGACCACTGGGGCCTCCACCAATCCAAAGAAGAGCCATGTGGAAATGTAGCAGTTGATCATGTGCCAGTGCTGAGTGCTGTATTCCACAATCTCTGGCAGTCCCATTAACCCTAGAACGCGCAACCATTGAAATCTACCATAGAAAACAAGTGACCTAGCAGGCCTGCGAGGCCCCAGATATGCGTTCTAGGGTTAAGAATGAATGGAGTGGCAGTACACATGATCAACGACCACTCGATTCACACAGAGCCCCGGTTCTTGTGATTAGTGTGAGTCCCAGCATTCGGACGCTTAGCAATTAGGAGGTTATTTCCTCTGTATGAAAAAGGAGATTACCAGTTAAAAGGGTTGTCCAAGACTTATACATCTATGACTTATCTCTAAAGTAGGTCTTAAGTAGTATCAAACCGTTGTTGGGTCCGAAAGTCAAAATAATTCAACAAGCCTAATTTGCCTACTCACCGACTACTGATCTTGTAGTTAGGACCAGGATTGATTAGCCATTTTTAAAAGTTAGACATTTTTTGTCACATGCAGTGGGTGTACAGTACTCGAAACGAGAAGGTTGGATGGTCAGACAGGCTCAACTTGAGTATTGAGCAAAATGGAAGTCAACAGGACACTCAATCATTTTTCCGGAAGATCTTCCCATGAACTTTCACTATGTTGGGTATTCGTACAAGACGGAGCCAAGGGATATGCCGGCAGGGCTCCTCTCCACTTTACTAGTCTGAACTGGTGCATGTTTTCCACCCTGGCCAGGGTGTTTGGCACTTACATGAGTCAACTGGGGTGCGTCCGCCACCCCACCGCCAGTCACCGTTTGAGACGTAGCAGAACAACACATCAGAGATTTTTTGCAACACAACAATAAATACTTTATTTGACTTGCAATCTTCTGCCGCTGTCCTGTTGGGAACTTTCCTGTCTAGCTCTCTCCCTGGGTATTAACCTTTCAGCAGTCGAGTCTAAACTTTTGCTTTTCACTGTTTCTTGGCTTTGTCCTATCACCGCCTCGGATGGTATCAATGTTGTCCAACACGAGGTGAGCCGTAGGCTCAGGACACAATGGAGGAGATGGACCCTAGTGCAGGACTCGTCCTCACACCAGGAACCTCTTTGCAGAACTCCCTCTCTTCCTGGCCTGTCTGGCTAACCAACTCTCTGTCACTCTTCCCACCTTTTTCCAAGTTTCATCAGTTAACAAACATATCTAACCCTGTGCCTGCTAGCACCTGCACATCACTCTTCCTGTTACTAACAACTCTATCTATCTGATATTATATCCTACTTAGCATTCTTATCTTACTCTTTTCACAATCAATACTTTGCTAACACATTAATAACGTAAACTGCAAAATACTTTGTTACTATAAAATGCACATTATGCAGTAATACCAGAAAACAGACATTTATCTTATCAGGTCTCAGCGCTAGATGGTGCCAGATGTTAAACACTGCGGGCTCTGCTATGTCGAGAAAACATATCCTCCCGCTCAGCACAATTATAACACACTCATCATAAAAGACAGTAGCACAGTACAATACTCAGTAGTGGTGGTGGTGGTGGGGGGGTTAACTCGACCACCTCCTACAGTTGAGTAGAATCCAGCAGTGAGTCTGACCTGCTCATTTTGAATACCGAGCACCCGAGCATGGTAGTGCTTGCTTATCACTACATGTGATCAAAATAATGTCTCTCTAAATTTGAAAAATGGCTGCTCAATCCTGGACTTAACTACAGGATCAGCAGGCAGTCACTGTGTAGGCAAATTAGGCTTCAGACCACCTTTGTGCCCCCGTTCATGACTCCATCAGGGAGTCTACTCTACAGACAATGATAGAAAAAGGGTCAAACAGAGCTTTATGTTTTGGATTCTGTTTGCTTAATTGAAGTGAATGACTTTGTTGGAGGCATGTCTGATTTTCGTTTTTTGGAGATTCAGATGGAAGCCCTGACGAAATCATGACTGGGGGCAGCACATCACAGGTCCTGAGCAGCCAGGCAATCCTTGAGTTGTCTGGAGATAATGATTCTGTGGTCTCTATCTTTACTGAACCTATTCCCAATAGTCTGAAGGCCTCAGCCTCCTGAAGAATTGGTCTTTTAGGGTATAGTGCCCCCCGTTCATAGCTCCATCTGGGAGGGAGTCTACTATACAGTGTTGGAAAAAGGGTCAAACAGAGTTTTATGTTTTGGATTCTGTTTGCTTAACTGACGTAAATGGCTTTGTCGGAGGCATGTCTGAATTTTGTTTTTTGGTGATTTAGATACAAGCCCCTGACGAAATCATGACTGTGGGAAGCCAGTCACAGGCCCTGAGTAGCCAGGGGATCCTTGGGTTCTCTAGAGATAATGATTGTGAGGTCTCTATCTTTACAGAACCTATTCCCAATAGTCTGAAGGCCTCAGCCTCCTGAGGGATACTCTGACCTGGTCTTTTAGGACATAGTTGTCAACTACATTTACCAAGACTAGTGGCTCTAAAGGAGTGAATACTACTAAAACTGTAGTTCCGTCCAGGATTTAGCAGCCAATTTTAGAAGCATATTGACATTTTTATGAAAACCTTGCCCAAAAGTGGGCTTTCTGTGGAGAACTGGGCATGATAATGTTAGTTTAGGAGCTAGGAGCTCTCATGAGGAGAACCGGGGATGTTAATGACAGGTGAAGAGCTCTCATGAGGGTAAAGTTGGGGCAGAGGGCTTACATGTCCCCAGAAATGCTGAAAACTATGCTAGAGTTACTTCAAGAGCTACACAGATTTTAGGAGATGGATACAGTTTGGGTATCTCAAGGGACAGAATACTTGAAGCATTTAGCATATACCCATTGTCACAGGAGATGCAGTCTGCCAGTATGAACGACCATTATTTTCTTTCTCCTATGACCGATGTTACGGTACATGTTCTCTGCTAAGCAAAACAAGGTAACGGGCAAATGTAAAGGGAACATTTGACTAATTGTCCTGTGCCTTTTTGCCCAGCAGAGGGCGCTGTCGGTCTGCAATTTGGGGCTCACAGAGGAATGAGCAGCTGTGTTTGTAGTCACAGCTCTGTGCGCAGTCAGTTGGTGCAGCTGGTATTGGGATATGTGGGAGAAATGAATAATGAGAACTGCACCGGATGGGGTTGGGATTTTATGTTCTCAGAAAAGGAAGGACACAAAGCTCCCCTGAGGCGCTGGCACTGCAAAATATTAGAAATACATTAAAATATACTCTACTAAAAAAATTTCTTTTTCCTGGTTCAATGGTGACCTCTAGTGGTCAGTATATAATATGCAGAGGTATATCGACGGCTTCTGGAAAAGACAAGAACGCCTTCTGGAAAGGGTGCTCTACTGGTGCCCGAAACAACCGTCATGCGGTTTATAATGGATTAACCCAATTCTTCCTCCTTCTTATTTCATACAGGAATCCTCAGAAAGCACAAACACAACTATCGAAGATGAAGATACCAAAGGTAGGTCAGGGGACGAAACCGTGAACACTTGGACACAGTTTTTCATAGCTTTTTTGCTCTATATAAGCAATGATATTACTAAAATAAAATGTCTCACCTTCGCAATCACTCAGCTCATGAGCCTAGTGCGCAAACGCTTCAACAGTTTCCCCCAGAGTTACCAACTTGACTTTTTACTTTGTTTTGGACGGCTTATCAATAAATTACGGACAGACATTCTAATAAATCATTATGATTATAAGTGATACATGTCTACAGCCCATAATTCTGATAAGAAGACAACAGCTGCATTTACTTCAAACTGTAACATGATGATATTTACAGTCAAAATAATGTATAAGCTTCTTCAACCTCAAAAAAATCAGTCGCCTTAATTTGTTTTACGGACAGGGCAAAAAAGTGCCCTATTTTTACTGACTGTCCTGGATTTTCTGGATGGTTGTCAACCCAGACACTCCATGCCATGTGCCACTTATTAGACTATTTATGTGGTGGAGAAGCGAGTCCCCCCTGGAAGTGGAGTACCCGTCGGCACAAGTGCCTGGTGTGACTACTTCAAGTCCAAAAGGCCGGATCTTACTGATAACTTATACTTACCCATCTGTCTCTAAACATTACACATGTAAGATGATGCTTCAGGAGTGTAGCAAGAAGCTTCAGAACCCAGAAAGAAATCTATAACATTGCCTCATTCTAAGTGCCATTTATAATGCATATTGAGCACAATGGCTTTTGGACCCCCTCGAGCAACTGTAACCTCCTCACCCCCTATAGCTTCTTTGATTCTGCCCAAGCTGTGAAAAACATTATACCTTCTGCCTCTACTTAGGCAACCCCTTCTCATACCCCATGTTTTCCCCCATCTCACCTCCGGTGTCAGAACCTTTCCGGCAGTATTGGCACTCGCTCTTCCAGGGCTCATGTGTGGTTGTGGCGTCACACGAGCCCCGCGGCCAATCACCGCCAGCTTCTCTCTCCCCATCTTAAGATGTACAAGAAATGAAGAGCCAGTGAGAGCTTCTGCTGGCGCTCAGTACCTATTGATTACTTATGCATCTGAAGGTGAGGAGCATGAAGTTGGCAGTGATTGACCTCAGGGCTCACGTGACACCACAACCTCACGTGAGCCCCGAATTAGCGAGTGTTGGCAATGTTGGATTGATTCTAGCACTGAGATCTACTGTATCTCCTCTGTGGCATTGGCTTCTAATGATCAGCCTTAAGATCCATGGAGTAATGCTCTCTTTTCTTATGCCTTACAGTGAGGAAGCAGGAGATTATTAAAGTAACAGAGCAGCTAATAGAGGCCATTAGCAATGGAGACTTTGAATGTTACACGTGAGTATTTGTACCAGCACAGAACATGTAACAGCGGTAAGAAATATTTTCCCTTCATATTCTGTATGGAAAAAAGTTTTGAGAAACTCCCCACCAGCAGGAGCTTTTATTATATCTTACTAATTCATGGCATTAATATGGAGTCGGTTTCTTTGCAGCCATAACAACTTGCACTCTACTGGGAAGGTATCTACAGAACTTTGGAGGTGTCTGTGGGAATTTTTGTCCATTCATCCAGAAGAGCATTTGTGAGGTCAGACACTGATGTTGGGGGAGAGGTCAGGGTCATGTACAGCCAGTCTGTCCAAACCTTGTCTTTATGGAACTTGCTTTGTGGACTAAGGCACAGTCATGGGGAACAGAAAAGGGGCATTGGCAAACTGTTCCAACAAAGTTGGAAGCTACAATTGTCCCCAATGTGACAAAGCTGAAGCATTAAGATTTCCCTTCCCTGAAATTAAGAGACCGAGATCAATCACTTAAAGATAACCTGTCACCAGATTTGGTGACTATAAGCTGCAGCCACCACCAGTGGGCTCTTATATACAGTATTCTAACATGCCATATATAAGAGACCAGGCCGCTGTGTTGAACATAAAAATGACTTTATAATAACTCACCTAACGGTCGGTACGGTGCAGACTGGTTAGATGGGTGTCTCCGTTCTCCGGGTGCAGTGCCTCCTCTTTCAGCCATCTTTGTCCTCCTTTTTCTGAAGCCAGGGTGCATGACGCATTCTACATCATGCACACGTGGCAGCATTGAGGTCCTACGCAGGCACAATACAATACTCTGATCTGCCCAGCTCAGGGCAGATCAAATTGCACCTGCGCAGGACCTCAATGCCAGCCTGTGTACATGACGTAGGACGCGTCATGCACCCCGGCTTCCTTCAGAAGAAGGAGGACAAAGATGACCGAAAGAGGAGGCACTGCATCCGGAGAATGGAGATACCCATCTGACCAGTCTGCACCGTACCTACCGTTAGCTGAGTATTATAAAGTTATTTTTACGTTCTACACAGTGGCCTGGGCTCTTAAATACAGCATTCTAGAATGCTGTCTAGAAGAGCCCATGGGTGGTGGCCGCAGCTTATAGTCACCAAATCTGGTGACAGGTTCCCTTTAAAGAAAAGCCCATAGCATTATTCCTCTTCTACCGAGCTTTGCAGTCAGATGAGTAACATTCTCCTGGCATTCACCAAACCCAGTCTCATCCATCAGATGTCACTGCACAAAACAAGTTTACACTGCTGTAGAGTCCAGTGGTGGTTGCTTTACACCACTCCATCCAACACTCGGCATTGTTCATGGTGACATATGGCTGAATACAGCTGCTCGGCCACGAAGCTCCGGACGAGGACGCGGTGTTTGTACTTATGAGGAGGCCTTAACTTTGCAGTTATGGAGTCAACAGAGCATTGGCGACTTTTCTGCCCTTTGCTCCTCAGCACTCAGCCCCCGCTCTGTAATGCTATGGGGTCTCCACTCTGTAGCTGAGCTGCTTCGGTTCCTTCCCTTCTCAATAATATCACTCACAGGTGATGGGGGAAGATTTAGGAGGGAAGAAATGTCATGATCTGACTTGTTACACCGGTGGCTCCTATTAGAGGACGCACTGGTATCCGTGATCTCTTTAGCATGTGCCGTTTAGTGCCGTGACTGTTATGTACATACAACAATTCACAAAGGGGTAAAGGTAACACACTAAAAACTGAAGCTGACCCTGCCGATTTCTGTACAGACCTTGCCTTGCGGTTCCTGCTGGACTTGGAGTATCCCTGACCACAAACTAAAAAATGGCAACAAGGGCCTATGCTCCCTGATTGGCCATCAAGCACTTCACGTTCCTCCTAAGGAACCAAAGGACAGTACAGAGTGCAAATTACCTAAACAAGACAAGGTGTGCTGAAGTAGACAGTGATCCCAGAAGGAGTAAGACAAACAACAAAATACAAAATTCCAGTGTAGGTGAATATTGCTAAAGAATATGCCGTCTACTTACTGACAACAAACATAAGTGGAGAACAAAAACAGCAAAGAAAAATATCTTAGCTGGTATGCCAATGAGTGGCAAAAACTAACAGCAATATGCCTGGATTCCAAAATGAGAATATCCCCAGCAGGAAATACCAGCAGAAGGAACGTATTTAAAGTCACACCCGATAGGTGATTGGGCAGGCAAGTGAGTAAACTAATACATCTGTTGCTCTACTATTTGATTGACAGGTTCAACAGGGCTGGGAATATGTGGGTCAGGTTTTGCTACTTTTCTCGCCCTTATCTGCCTGCCTAGACTTGGTAGAGGCTAGATTGTATGGGCTGCATTTTGAACATGACCCTATCACATGACAGAAATGACTCATAACTGTAAGGTTCCCTTCATCTCAGCCCCTTTAAAATCTTTGATATGATTTGCAACAGCGCATGTGAACCAGACCCTTTTGGTCGTTTGACGTGTCTCACAAAGATTTAGTGAACAGTTACAGAGCACCAATTTAGTTTCAGTGAGCTGTTTTTCTGCCCAAGCCTAACGCACAAAAACTCTGCCCCAGAGGGTCAGGTTTTGTTTAAGATGCCTGTAGGCTTTTGACCAAAACATTTCCTGCAACTGAGGATCTTTGGGGCTGTATCCTATACTTCTCCACTAATTTCAGATACAGTTAAAATATCCTGCATGGAAAGGGGTCAAAGTTTATGTGAAACCTGCCCAAACGTCAGTCGTTAAGAGTGTTCCCAGACAGCAATGGGGATGAGATGTAAATGTCCCTTTTTCCCCAACACAAATATACTGTAGGTACATATTCACAGGCATAACAATCGCGGTTGCAGCGATTGCAACTGTGACCGGGCCCGGGGGTACAGGGGGCCTACTGGCCCTAGCGCCTGTTTCAGCTAAATGTGCATCCGAGAGTGCTCATCCAGCTCAAATACCTCACAGTACGGAGACACATTGGGTACCTGCACTGTGATGTGCCAGCCCCTGATTAAGGCTTTGAATATTCACCTCTCTTCATGCCCATAATCCAGGACATGGGGAGCAGAGAATATGCCGGCACTCGGCAGCTGACTGTGCTGTAAGTGAGCACGCCGAGCAGGACAGTGAGATTGCGGCATGCCATCATCAAAGGAGGACACCGGGGAGCTGGGAGAAGGTGAGTATAATTGTTTATTTTGTTAACTGTGTGTGGCGCCCGGGGGTATATTATGTACCAAGGTACAGCCAGGATGGGAACATAAAACCTGCTGGGGCCATTATGGGGACATATATACAAGGATGGGGACATGTATACCAGGATACAGCCATGATGGGAACATATATACCAGGATGGGGATATACAGTTGTACTCAAAAGTTTACATACCACTGCAGAATTTTTGTTTTCTTGACCTTTTTTCAAAGAATATAAATTAAATAAGACAAAAGCTTTTTTCCACTCATGGTTAGTGGTTGGGTGAAGCCAATTTTTGTCAAACTAATGTGTTTGCTCTTTCTAAATCATAATGACAACCAAAAACATCCAAATGACCCTAATCAAAAGTTCACATACCCTGGTGATTTTGACCTGATAACATGCACAGAGGCTGACACAAAAGAGTTTGAATGGCTAATAAAGGTAACATTCTCACCTGTGACCTGTTTGCTTGTAATTAGTGTGTGCATAAAAGCTGAGTGAGTTTCTGGGATTCAGACAGAATCTTGCATCTTTCATCCAGCCACTGATGTTTCTGGATTGTGAGTCATGGGGAAAGCCAAAGAACTGTCAATGGATCTATGGGAAAAGATAGTTGATCTGTATAAATATGGAAAGGGATACAAAAATATATCCAAGGAATTGATAATGCCAGTCAACAGTGTTCAAACTGTGATTAATAAATGGAAAATCAGGGGCTCTGTAAAAATCAAACCACAATCAGGTAGACCAACAAAAATTTTGGCCACATCTGCAAGTAAAATTATTTGGGATGCAAAGAAAAACCTACAAATAACATAAGCTGAAATACAGGACTCCCTGAAAACTAGCGGTGTGGCTGTTTCAAGATGCACCATAAGGAGGCACTTGAAGAAAAATGGGCTGGATGGTCAGAGTCGCTAGAGAAAGCCATTACTGCGCAAATACCACAAAGTATCTCTCCTACAATACGCCAAACAGCACAGAGACAAACCTCCAAAATTCTGGAAGATAGTAATTTGGAATGAGGAGACCAAAATCAAACTTTTTGGCCACAACCATAAACGTTACATTTGGAGAGGTGTCAACAAGGCTTATGATGAAAGGAACACCATTCCTACTGTAAAACATGGAGGTGGATCGCTGATAATGTGGGGAAGATGAATGCAGCACATTATCAGCAAATACTGGAGTCATATTTGCACTCATCAGCCCGGAAGCTGCGTATGGGACGTACTTGGACATTCCAACATGACAACGATCTAAAACACAAGGCCAAGTCAACCTGTCATTGGCTACAGCAGAACAAAGTGAAGGTTCTGGAGTGGCCATCTCAGTCTCCTGACCTCAATATCATTGAGCGACTCTAGGGAGAACTCAAACTTGCAGTTCATGCAAGAAAGCCCAGAAATTTATGGGAACTGGAAGCTTTTTGCCAAGAAGAATGGGCAGCTTTACAATCTAAAAAAAATAAAGAGCCTCATCTACAACTACCACAAAAGACTTCAAGCTGTCATTGATGTTAGAAGGGGCAATATACGGTATTAAGAACTGGGCTATGTGAACTGTTGATCAGAGATATTTGGATGTTTTTGGTTGTCATTATGATTTAAAAAGATAAAACACAGTAGTTTGACAATGAATGTCTTCACCCAACCACTAACCATGAGTGGGAAAAAAGTTTTTGTGTTATCATTTATATTCTCTGAAAAAAAGAAAGCAAAAAAAATCTGCCAGGATATGTCAACTTTTGAGCACAACTGTATATACCAGGATGGGCTCAGGATGTGGATATATACCAGGAAGGGGCCTTGATAAGGACATATATAACAGGATATAGCCTTGATGGGATCATGTACCAGGATGTGGTCATGCTGGGGACATATACCAGGATGGGGACATGATGGAGACCCATATACCAGGATGAGGCCATGATGGGGATATATATACCAGGATGGGGCCATATATTCCAGGATATAACCATACAACAAGTTGGGGGACATTAGTACAGGGTAGGGGTCAGTACTACACAATGAAGGGGAGGGGCAACGTATGTCTTTATAAGATTTAGAACGCTACAATTGTCCATACTGTCACGCTCCCCGGGTCCCCTGCTCTGCTCCCCGGCTCACCTGCCACGCTCCCCGGCTTCCCTGCGTCGCTCCCCGGTTCCTCTGTCCGGCGTCCGCCGCTCCCCGGTCTCTAGCCTCCTTTGCCTGCGGTCCCCAGGCGTCCTGGTCCCCGCTCCCGGCGCCCGTCGGCTACTCAGCCCCAGCCCGGCTCTCCTGCTTCCTGCTCACCGCTCCCTGCCCTGGCTTCTGGCACCCGGGCCTCGCGCATGCGCATTAGGGCGCGCGCGCGGTCATTGACCCTCTCTTAAAGGGCCAGCGTCCACTGACAGGAAATTGAACACACAGGTACAGGGTATAAAGGGGTTTAGTGTCCAAGTGGGCGGGGCCTGTTCTTCGTGTTTCCTAAGCTAGGAGTCAGGTCTCCTTGTGTCTCTGGGATATACTCACCTATCTCTCTTCTAGAGCCGCTCCTGCCTTGCCATCCGGTCCTGCCGACTCCCGAACCCCGAACGCTGACTATCTGCCATCCCGTCAGTCCGTTCCATCTCTGATCCCTGTGGTGACCCGTCCTCTCACTCCATCGGTTCCGGACTCTGCCTGACAACACCTCGGCCTCCGAACCTGAGCTCCGTCACCCGGACTACCATCAGTGACTCCGTGGTCCCAGGGACTTCACCATTCTACTCTGTTGCACGGACTGTCCTGCTACCTGTAGTGCTCCGGCTACCGGACTCCTTGCCTTCAGGAAGGTGTTCGGCCCAGTGGATCCACCTCCTGGGTCTGCCCGTCCATCTGGCCCTAACACATACATCTGACCAACATGTGGGGGGGGCTTATGCTCAAACTTTGCACTGGGGCCCAACGGACTCTCATGTTTTGCTGCTGTACATATCCTATGACCAGCCACAATGTACTTCATATATGATTGCCCAGCACTTCCTTGAGACTTTACATCACACTCTTCTTCACAGACTAACTTCCTGACCACCCACAGTTGCCTATGTACAAGTGTGAAGTCATTGTGACACCTAATGCTGCTAGAATATGGTCTTTGATGACCTAAAAAGCTTGAGTCGAGTTGGCACACAGTTTCTTCTTCCTGGTGCTACTGTGCTAAGAACTCACCTCACAAATTCTCTGTTTGCAGAATGACACAAATTCCCACAGATAAACAAAAATTCGACCTAATCCTATATCGCACATTTTGATGTCCACCGAGCTCATAAATTATAGGCATTATAAGTCTTCTTTTACGAGCATCACATCTCCATCTGGTATGTTTCATTGTGACCCTACTTAAGGGTTCACTCCTAGTTTTCTTCTGTCTTTTTTAGTAAAATGTGTGACCCTGGAATGACAGCATTTGAACCTGAAGCATTGGGGAACCTGGTGGAGGGTCTAGACTTTCATCGCTTCTATTTCGAAAATTGTGAGTGGTCATCAACTTTATGTAATAAAAGAAGGAAGAATTATGAAATAAATGCGCTATATGCTAAATTGATATTTAACGTGTCGTGAGAGGGTTGTTTGACATGAGAAAAAATGATCAGATATGGACAATTTTGGGAACAATTTTTAAAATATAAATATATAAAAAAATAAATATAAAATATAAAACCCAATTTTGATCGTAACGACCACACCAAATTTTGAAATTCTGACCAGTATAATTTATGAGGTTATACCTTTGGTACACTATCAGGAATTCCAGTGATTCTAAGATTGTTTTTTGTGACATATTATACTTTGTTAGTGGTAAATTTAGATCAATATTTTTAGCGTTTATTTGTAAAAATTTCCAAATTTTGTTAAAATTTTTGGAAATTTCCAATTTTAAAACTTTCCGTTTTATACCTTTAAAAACTGTCACACAAAATAATAAATAAAACTTCCCACATGTATACATTACATATGCATCATTTTTCATACTTCATTTTATTTTCTTACGATGTTAGAAGGGGTTAAAAGTTTAGCAGCAATTTCTCATTTTTTTTCAAGAAATTGGGACCAATTCAGATTTAAATGGACTTTGAGGGGCCTATGTATTGAAAACTCCCAAGAAAGTAATGCCATTTTATAAACTGCACCCCTCAAATACTTCAAAACTGTTTTCAGAAAATGTTTTACCCCTTCAGGTGCTAAACAGGAATTCATGCAAAATGGAATAAAAAAGACAATTTCACCTCTCAAATTTAGCCCCAATATTTTCACTTTTGCAAAGGATAGCATATCAAAATGGACCCCATAATTGGTTACTCAGTTTCTTCTGAGTGCATTGATACTCCACATGTGATCAGAAACCTGTTTGGACAAACTGAAGGGCTCAGAAGAAAAGGACTGACATTTGATTTCTGGAACACAAATTTGGCTAAAATAGATTGCGGGCACCATGTGGCATTTCGATAGCTCCTAAGATGCCCATACAGCAGAAACCCCCACAAGTGCCACGATTTTGGAAGCCATAGCCCGTAAAGATTTTATCCGAGGGTAAGGCTTTCTTTGATCTCACAGATATTACACAGAATTTGTAACATTAGGTAATCATACTGGAAATGTTATTTTTTTTGTGAAAATGTTGCTTTTGATCGAAACTTGTAATTTTCACGATGGATAACAGGAGTAAACAAACCCCATAATTTGTACTGCAATTTCTCCCGAATGCCTTTATACCCCATATGTGGTCAAAACCGCTGTTTGGGCACATGGTAGGGCTAGGAAGGGAAGGAAGCGCTCTTTGATTTTTGGAGTGTAAATTTGTCTGGAATAAATTGCGGATACCATGTCGCATTTGCAAAGCCTCTTATATGCCAAAACAGCAGAACCCCCCAAATGACCCTAGGTTGGAACCTAGACCCCTCAAGGAGTTCATCTAGTGGTGTACTGAGAATTTTTAGCTTACAGGTGATTCACAAAACTCTATAACATTTAGATGTGAAAACAAAAAAATACATTTTTTCCACTAATGTACTGTTTTAGCACCAAATTTATAACTTACAAGAGGGATAATAGGAGAAAATGGACAGGACAATTTGTTTTGTGTTTTTTTCCGACCGTGGTAGTGCCCGTATATGGTTGTACACTATTGCTTGAGAACACAGCAGGTATCAGATGGGAAGGAGTGCTACTTGGCTTTTAGAACACAAATTCCATTATAGATTGTGGCCTACATTAGCTGAATCCCTGAGATGCCAAATAAGCAGAAACCCCACAAGTGACCCCATACTGGAAATTTTACTGCTTATACAATTCATCTAGGCGAGTAGTGAGTATTTTGAACCCACAGGTGCCTCACAGAATTTTATAACAATGGGATGTGAAAATATAATGTTTTGGTGGTAAAAATTTAATTTTTTTATTAGCTGCACACTTGTCAGTTAGCCAAGGGTTAAAAGGTGAAAATGGACCTCACAATTTATTGCATAATATCTCCAGAACGCATTGATGTCCTAAATATTGACAGAAATTACTGTTTGGTCTCATGGCAGGGCTGAGCAGGAAAGAGCTGTTTGGCTTTTGGAGCACAGATTTTGTTAGAATAGTTTCCAGTTGACATTTGCCAAGCCCCTAAGGTGCCAGAACAGCAGAAAAACTCCATAAATGACCCTATTGTAGAAATTGCACCTCTCCATAAATGAATCTATAGCTGCAGTGACTATTTTGCAACATCCACGCCGTGATTTTTTTCTGGATAATTTCAAACATTCCAGCTTAGTGCCCATACATGGTGCCCAGCTTGTGCTTCTGGAAACACGTTCCCCGTAAATTGTTAATTGGATTCTCCTCTCTACAATAGTGCCACACATTGGGCCTCTTAGGCCTAAGGGGTGCTTTACACGCTGCGACATCGCTAACGATATATCGTTGGGGTCAGGTCGTTAATGACGCACATCCGGCGCCGTTAGCGACATCGCAGGGTGTGACACCAAGGAGCAACGATCAATGAACACAAAAACGTGAAAAATCGTTGCTCGTTGACACGTCGCTCCTTTCCCAAATATAGTTACTGCTGCAGGTACGATGTTGTTCGTTGTTCCTGCGGCAGCACACATCGCTATGTGTGACACCGCAGGAACGACGAACATCTCCTTACCTGCGTCCATCGGCAATGAGGAAGGAAGAAGGTGGGTGGCATGTTCCGGCCGCTCATCTCCGCCCCTCCTCTGCTATTGGATGGCTTCCGTGTGACGTCGCTGTGACGCCGCACAAACCGCCCCCTTAGAAAGGAGGCGGATCACCGGCTAGAGCGACGTCGCAGGGAAGGTAAGTCCATGTGACGGGTGTTAGCGATGTTGTGCGCCATGGGCAGCGATTTGCCCGTGACGCACAACCGATGGGGGCGGGTATGCTTGCTAGCGATATCAGTACCGATATCGCAGCGTGTAAAGTACCCTTAAGACACACGGCATGAAAATCGGAGCGAGTGCAATGCGATAAAACATCCCATTCCATTCGCACCAATATTAGCCTATGTGTCAGCACCCATGAACGATTTTTTTCTCAGCCCTAATCGGACCAAGAAAAGAATCGCAGCATGCTGCGACTGTAATGCATTGATGGCTTTTCTCACACCCATTCAAGTCTATCGGGAGAGACAAAACTCGCACTGCACTCGCGGTACACCGGTGTACCACGAGTGTAGGGCGAGAATGGCAATAGCCAGCTACGGAGGAGAGAGGGAGATAAATCCCTCCCTCCCCTCTGCAGCGCCAGCCCACCTCTCCTCAGCGCCGACCCTCCCCTCCTCAGTGCCGCCCCACCCCCCGCAGCTGAGGACCTCAGTCGCAGTGACACTCGCATGACACTTGGCTCCCACTGTGCTGCCATCGTGAGCCAAGTGTCCTGCGAGTATCGAGGATTACAGTGGTTTAGGCACAGGGGGGCTTAGAAGGTGGGGGTGTTTGGATTTGGGAGCACAAATTCCACTAGATTTTATTTGAGGGGGTGGGAGCCGTCGCTTTTCCCGAGCCTTTGCTCTACATGTAAGGTGGGAACCCTCAAGTGTCAGAAGATGGACCTGAATAGGGGCTGGTTTTATGCAGGATAAGTCTGATGTTTTATTGGTAACATTTTGGAGTACAGAACATTTTTTGATTGCTTTCACTTTGATCACATTTTTGTGTTCTACACTGAGCTCCTGCATCGAGGTTTCCGTGTAAATCTCCCAAAAACCTGATTCAGACAAAACCCCCGACATAACCCCTCACTATAATGAGTCAGATGGAGACACCTCGGGGTCTGCGTCACTGGGGTACATCTTTTTAGGCGTGCACAGAACTGTGGTCTCCAACACTTGTGGACCAAAAATGATGGGACATTGCCGGAACAGAGATCAGACAGAGTCCAAACTATCTTCATCTGTCTCACTATAGTGAGTGGTTCTGTTGGTGTTTTTGTCAGAATCGTGGTTTTTGAGAGTTATATGGGAACCCTGATGTAAGTGCTCAGCGTAGAGTGCAGGATAAATGTGAACCAAGTCTTATTCTGATTCTTATTTTGGGACGTAGAATTAATAAATAGACAGCAGTACTGGAATAGTTCTTATTTTTATTTTTGCTTGGTTCACCGTGCAGTATTAGTGATAAGCCAGATTTATTCTGCAGACTGAAGCAATTAGACTAACTAATTAGGCCAACTAACTTGCTCAACTATTGGACCACTCATTGTGATTGCCCAGAAGCTCCATCAGCAATGAGAGCTGCTTTGACAGACATTGTGTTTGCACCACCAAGTACCAGACTTACACCTCCATCATAAACTGCAAATGCAGTAAAAAAATACTGTACCAAATAGTGAAAAGTCTTGAAATTTTAGACAAAGTCCATGGCCATGAGTTAGATTTTTTTTCTGAAAGAAAAAAAAAATATCTAGTTTAGTAATACAAAAAAATCCTTTCAACTTGGCTATAATTGGCATAAATCTACACAGATCTACAGCTTAAGAAGTAGAATACATATAGTCAAGTTTTACTTGCAATAGGTAAAAGTCTAAAATAAAAAATATGTAAGAATATATTTGTTTTTGTCTTTTTCTTAGTGTGGTCCCGAAGCAATAAACCCCTTCATACAACCATCCTCAACCCCCATATCCACTTGATGGGAGACGAATCCGCCTGCATTGCCTACATCCGTATAACTCAGTATCTGGATACCAGTGGTGTCCCCCGCACTGCCCAATCAGAGGAGACATGTATTTGGCACCGCCGTGATGGAAAATGGCAAAACGTTCATTTCCATCGATCGGGAGCACCTTCTGTTCTCCCACAGTAAGAGCCTGCATTTTTTTATTTCCTTTTCAGAATTAAGTATTCTTAAACAGGAACACATCTACAACTGAGGTTTCAACTCAAGTTGTTGGTCTGAAGTCTAAATTTATTTTGAAATCTGGGATCAGTATTTATTTTGGGTGCTGGTGTGGAGTCTTATTTATTTAGAGTCCTGTTTTTTTTAGGTTCGGAGATCTGTGTATTTTTGGGGGCTTATATTGTACTCTCGTGTCTGTGTCTATTATGGGCCATGTGTTTACTTCGGGATTACTCATTTTAAGGTCAGGGGTCTGTATTTATTTTGAGCATTAACTATTTTGTGCTTTGGGTTATGTATATTTTTGGGGGGTCTAATTTCTGGAGTTTTAGTCTGAATACACTTTTTGGTCTGAGTTACAATAGCATTTTAAAGTTTGTGAAACATTCAGTACTTGCAATGCTTCTGCATAACTGTGGCTTACAACTACATGAGATTTTCACAAGTTAAAAATCGATAAGGAGAAACAAGTAAAAAAAATGAGCAAAAATATATTGAAAATTATTCAATATCACATGTCTGAGTGCAAGAGTTCAAACAGGGCTGGGACAAGATGTTTTAGTGCCCAAATGAAGCCAATGGTGCCCCTGTAAGCCGTTTACAGAGGGGGTGTTTTTCAGGATACAGCTAAGTCACGAACAAGAAAACCGACTCTAACACCAAGCCCCTCAGCAAATATACTTTCCTTAAGTTCCGTGAATGTGCATGCCCAGAAAATGAAGAAAACACTCAAAATACTCTACAGTCAGCCGGGAGGCCGAGACCCATGTGATGCACAGCTCAACATCCTCGCAGTATGAACCAACTATATATACTATAAATTTACCAACTGTCTAAACCAACCTCTGGTTACTTATTTACTCCTTTGGATCTGGAACAATTATACTCGTGTGAAGTACAGGCTTGCCTGCAACACAGCACAACAGTTCACAAACTTACAGTCAATTACCTCTATACCCCAACAAAAGACTTCCTTGCCCCAAGATAACTTCTAGAAATAAAGAGAAATAGTCCTTTCTCAACTACACAGCATATAACTAAACAATTAGTCAAATGAACCAGCAGCTAATCTGGAAAGGAGGTTTAACAAACTTAAGTAATTACCTTACACTAAAATGTATGTCAGTAGCTCGCTAATGGAAAAGTTGAGCTATGATGCACAGTCATTTGCGTGCCTTGGCGGCACCTATGTGTAGTAATTGAGTCCTTCATAACAGAAAGGAAATAAGGGATGTGGCAGTGAAACTGGAGGATCTGGCAATAAACTTTATCCTGAACCAGTCAATAAACCTAACTACCGGTTTGTTCTCAATCTCTAGTGTTATGGCGCCTAAAGGTAATGTGTTGCATGCAATGGTTAACCACTGCAATTGTGCAGTGAGCCTTAATTGTCTTACCGACTTGTGTCTGTACCAAACAGATGACCGATGGATGTGGATGGATTAGAATCCCCTGTGGCAAGTGAATTGCGGCACAGATAGCAATGATTTAACTTCCTCATGGTTTCTAATCTGGCACAAGCAGGGTCCGGTCTTTGCCCATCTTCTACTAGTGTCCCAGGCAGCGATCTTCTCCTATTTGCCTCGAATACAGTCACAAACATGATAAGCTTCACTCAGCCTTAGCTCTGGCTCCGTAGGGATACTTCTCCATGTGGATGACACTGGATTGTTGTCCTGCACGTCCTGCCTCTTTCCTAGATAACTCCAGACTGCTCCTAAAAATGTGTTCCCCTTCTTGTGATTAACATCCAAGTGTGTGCAGTATTTTGGTTGTGCTATAAGACAGCAATCCCTATTCGACGAATATTACTGCAAACAATTGACATAACACAAGCACAGTGTTATGTTTTTATGGACACATGTCTGTATTATGCTGGTGAGCCAGTATATATCTTTAGTCACATAGGATGACTCATACTACCCCCCCCCACTCCAGGCCCCAAGGCAAAGGAATGGGCCAGAAACTAAAGTACCAGGACCACTTACACTAGAATTGTTACCTTTTCACCAACAAAAGTAAAAGAGTGATGTACTTTAAGGGTGTAACTTAACAGAAAGTGCAATGTCAAAGTTAGATATAGAATCATTCATTGTTTGTGGATTATTTACACAATACGCGGGAAAAATAGCGATATTCATCCCTGATGTATTATATATTAAATGTCAGACTTAATAATGGACATGGAAACTAATATAGCTTAACCGTTTGGTTTTAATTAAGGTATCAAGAATTTTGTGGATACCCTAATGCAAACTAAACAGACCTTCATCATAGATAAAGAAATATGTATGATGGTTTCAGTGTCCATCATGCAACAAAATTATGTATTCATTTATTGATGGTAGTTCTGGTGATACAGTCATGTACATATTTATGTACTGATGGTGTTTCTAGTGCTTTATTCATCAGTACATGAACACAGCACCAGAGACACCATCAGTACATAAATATGTCTCCATAAAAACTATCACTACATGAATATGTCACCAAAACTACCATCAGTACATGAATGTATCACCAGAACCATCAACAATACATGAATACATCAATAAACCCACTATGAATACATAAATACGTCACCAGAACCCCAATCAGCACATGAATGAACCAGAAACATCATCAGTACATGGCCACACCACCAGAACCACCGTCAGTACATAAATAATTTAGCACAATCACCATCAGCACAAGAATACATCACCGTAAGCACCAAAAAAACATGAATATAAGAACAATGCTTATTACAATGATCAATTGTAATGTCAAGTCAGCTACATATACAATTGTGCCACATGAACCTTATACTTTCGATATCTACAAACTGTTTCCCATCAGACCGGACTTCCCCCTAGGTGAGTATTAAAAAGGTATTTTTCATGTTATACAGAGTGGCCTGGGCTCTTATATACAGTATTCTAGAATGCTGTATGTAACAGCTTACAGGTGGTGGTCGCAGGTCATAAGGGAAAAATCTGGTGGTGACAGGTTCCCTACAAACAGGTCGCACACTTAAGCCCGCTTTACACGCTGCAATGTATCTTACAATGTGTCGGCGGGGTCACGTCGTAAGTGACGCACATCCGGCATTGTAAGGTACATTGCAGTGTGTGACAGGTACGTGCAATTGCAATTGAACGGTAAAATGTTCATCGCACGCACGTCGTACATTCCTCATGAATTGCACGTCGGGTTGTTCATCGTACCCGGGGTAGCACACATTGTAGTGTGTGACACCCCGGGAACGATGAACAGATCTTACCTGCGTCCTGCGGCTGCCGGTTGGTAATGCGGAAGGAAGGAGGTGGGCGGGATGTTTACGCCCTCTGCTTCTATTGGCCGGCTGCCGCGTGACGCCAAACGTCCCTCCCACTCCAGGAAGTGGACGTTCGCCGCCCACATTGACGTCGTATGGATGGGTAAGTACGAGTGACAGGGGTTAATCGTTTGGGCGGCACATTCAACAAATTGAACGTGCTGCACATACGATGGGAGCGTTGCAAATCGCATACGATATCGTATGCAAAATTGCAACGTGTAAAGCTGGCTTTACACCTGATTGTCATACTATTTATTGAAAACCCCAAGCTTCACTTTCAAATTATCTTCAAATTCTTTGCCACTTATAGACATGTAATTCTGGATAATTTTCATCTACAAAATAACGAAGTCAGAAGGGCACTTTACACACAGCGACATCGCTAGCGATGTCACTGGTGAAAGCAGCCGCCCCCGTCGGTTGTGCGTCACGGGCAAATCACTGCCCGTGGTGCACAACATCGCTAACAGCCGTTACACGTACTTACCTTCCTAGCGATGTCCCTGTTGCTGGCGAACCACCTCCTTTCTAAGGGGGCGGTCTGTGCGGCGTCAAAGCGACGTCACTAAGCAGCTGCCCAATTGAAACAGAGGGGTGGAGATGAGCGGCCGTAACATCCCGCCGACCTCCTTCCTTCCTCATTGCCGGAGGACGCAGATGAGGTGATGTTCCTCGTTCCTGCGGTGTCAAACATAGCGATGTGTGCTGCCGCAGGAATGACAAACAACATCGTACCTGCAGCAGCAACGATATTTGAGATTAGAACGACGTGTCAACGATCAACGATATGGTGAGTATTTTTGATCGTTAACGGTCGTTCCTGCGTTTCACATGCAACAACGTCGCTAACGAGGCCGGATGTGTGTCACGAATTCCGTGACCCCAACGACATCTCATTAGTGATGTCGTTGCGTATAAAGTAGCCTTAATACTTTCACTTTTTGTTTTATTTGGTTCTTTTTATGTACTTTTAACACGTGTGAAAATCTAATGTAATTTTAGGTCAAATTCATGTAGAAATTCACAAACTTTCAAGCTTCACTGTAGATGTCTGAGATCACTGTAAAACAGGAATCATCATATGCAGTACTTACGAATACAGTATCACAGCTTCGTTTGGGGGGTATGATTTATTTAAATGGGATCAGTTCTGTATCACCCTCATGTAACTGTTGTAAAGTACTAATTAGCAATTGTACTTAAATTAAAATGGCTGGTATCTTCTATGGAAATGTTGGCAACTTCTTCCCTTTATCATGTTCTATGAAGTGTGTTGGGGTAATTTTTTTCTATTGTAGAGTCTTTTCTGTAGCTTTAGGGTCTATTATTTTTTGATTATCTTGGTTGTCAAGAACACTGAAAGTCACCATTTCCATTTCAACATAAAGTATAGAGTTGATTTTTGTAGTTGTATTTTTTGTTAATATGATCTCGTTTTATATTTCAGCTGAATCTCCAGCTTTGGTCAAGGACAATAATTATGAACACCAGAAGAAGTCCCACCAGTCTTCTGTTCCTCCCTCCCATTCCCTCTCTCTCTATCTCTCCGTGAACCTCTTTTACCCGTCAGTCTATCCATGCCTTTCTTTCTTTAAATGATACACCAGGTGACAGGTGGCATTGAACAGTGTGTGAGTATACGTACGTGAGTGTGAGCCTGTGAGTGTTGCCATGCCCCACATTCCTGGTCACCCACCAAGATAGAGAGAGAGAGTGGGGGGTGTATGATTCTTTGGAAATCATGTTATTGCAGACTGGTCCAATGATATCAGCAGCTATAAAAAACCATACATCATAATTTGGATATTATTTTGTATTTTTTATTGTAAAATTGGGGACACCAGTTTCTATAATGTAACACCTTCAAGGCCGACCAACCCCTTCTAATAAAGGCCTTGTGGGTAAGTTTTTGTAATCCATGATCCCATCACCTCGAGAAAAGACATTAAATATATCATCATACTCCAAAAGAAAACAAAAGCACAAGATATTACATTTTTGACCTTATAATTTTAGACCGTTTTTTTTAGAACTTTTATTTTTAGACCGTTTATTTTTAGACCGTTTATTTTTAGACCGTTTATTTTTAGACCGTTTATTTTTAGACCGTTTATTTTTAGACCATGTATTTTTTAGACCTTTTATTTTTAGATTTTTAGACTGTTTATTTTTAGACCATTTATTGTTAGATCGTTTATTTTTAGACCGTTTATTTTTAGACCATGTATTTTTTAAACCTTTTATTTTTAGACCTTTTATTTTTAGACCATTTATTTTTAGACCATTTATTTTTAGACCGTGTATTTTTAGACCGTGTATTTTGAGACCATGTATTTTTAGACCGTTTATTTTTAGACCTTTTATTTTTAGACCTTGTAAAAAAAATCATTAATCAGTCACTTCTCCATTTTACTAGTACTTGATATTTTTGAAATTTCGAAAGCTATGGTTGCCTTAAATACCAGAGCATCCTATCAAAATAAATCTAATATTGCAGTCCAGGGAACAAAAAACAGTAATAAAAACTACAATAAAATGACAGTAATGTGTTCGACCTATACCTTGCTGTGTGGTGCCCCCAGCTGCGCCATCTTTTCCAAGAATGCATTTAAGAGCTAAAGGGTCGATAGTATTTAAGCTGCAAAGCAACATAAAGCAATGTTGTGCGGAACGGACAAACAATAAAAAAAAAATAAAGTTCAGCGCAGACCGATAATGCAAGCTATAGTAATAATGAATATATATAAATACTCTTACATATATATATATTTTGTGGGAATACATCAGTGTGTGAAGGAAAAAACTGTATTTCTATTTGAGATCTATTATATGCATGCTTTTTATAGAAGTAACACTTTCTTGTAATAACCTATTTGCAATATGTTATCACAGAAGATTTTTTTTTTTTAATTGTCGAAAGCAACTATAAAAGCAGCGTATTCTTTTTCTGTCCATCAGTGGGGTGGATGAGAGTACCGCTTAGATTTTTGAATTTTTGGGAACTTTGTTTTAATGCTTGTACAATATTTGGCAATTAATTGGAAAAAAAATTGTTTTTTTTTCCTTTGCATTTTGATAGGTTTAGAGCGTAGTTTTATTTCTAGTGTAGTGCAGGTTCTGATTTTAACTCAGTGACTGCTTTATTATCTTCGTAGGAAAGCTCTTAGCAAAAAGATGCTTCCTAGTGTACGGGGCATTCACGTTAACTGTCCTCTGCATGGTGGCTTCTAAAAATTGACAAAGTCTACAAATGAGATGGTGAAGGCATGTTTACATTTTAGATACAATAGTGATCTGTCCTGTTAGGCTGCTTTATCAAATATCTATATGATAAATGTGTAAAAAATGTCTAAAAATATATATATATTAAAAAAAAAACACCAGAGAATGACTGATCGTCTCAGAACGTGGTGTTTGTTACTTTTTCTAGTGACGATGTGGAGTTTTAAAATGTCCTGTTTGTAGATATCCTCTAAAAATTTCAGGGGTTGCTTGTTCTTGCACCTAACGAGTTGAAGACCAGAAGAAGACCTTGAGTGAAAAATGTCTTCAAGTCAAAGCTTTGTCTAAACAGAACTATCCTGGGTCTTGACATGTACAAAGAATACTCAAGAACTATTTAAGATCTTAACCATTGGTGTGATGTTCAAACAACCGGTATGGAAAAGACATTGAGACTTTCAGTTTGAAGACCAGGCCCTCGGTTACCACTCGCTCTTGCCATCTTTGTGTGATCAGTGGTGGTCCATGGTGGAGTTTACTTGTCTTGGAGATGATCATCCATGACTTTTTCTTGATTGACCATCATGCTTCATTGCTGAATAGTTTTGTTTTATTGCTGTAAATAAATAAAAAAAATCATAGGCCTGGAAATCATGGCCTAGGAGCATACCTACAAACACATCCTTTCTTCTCAATCAACGGAGACAATGTCATATTCAGAATAGATCTTTGTGAATATTAGGTCAATTTCAAGCCCATTATGGTTTAGTATTTGGCCTTTCGAACAATATGTGACCTAACAGTCGAACAAGTTTATTGACGAGGCTTTTCTATGTTAACTAGGCTCAATTTGTTGCATGGTATACATGTTGCCCAAAACCGGGCCGTGCCAAATGTCTCCCTAGAGGAGATGCTTTTTGCATTCACTTCTAGAGGTAAATTATGGAAGCAGGGTTGTTCGCAGAATGTCTTGTCTATAGTCTTCCGAATATTGTATATTTTTTTATGTTATAACTCTCCTTCAGCACCTACCCTCTCACCTGCAACAGGGTTGTTGGTTTTTTAAATTTTACCGAATTTATGGGTCAAATTCAAAAATGTCTTTTGGATGGATCTTAGATTTAGGAAGAATGATGCATGAGAACAAAAGTCATGTGTATGGGTTGTAAGTACAGTTTTTTTTGTATATTTTAGAACATGAAGGTTGACCTTTCTTTCTACTGCATTTATTTTTGTAAATGTTGTCAATTGCATGCTGTACATAGTAGAGTAGAAAAATTAAAGTAATCTTTAGAACTATTGGAAAACTTCATAGGAGGGTTCCGAGATGACCTTCTCTTTTGTGAGTAGTCAGTGTAGTGGTCATTTATTTCAATGAATGGCACATCGACAGTGATGTTACATACTGGGCATTGGGGGTCCATTAATGGGTAATCAACTCATCGTCTAGTATTTTCTAGAGCAGTGTTCCCCAACTCTAGTCCTCAAGGACCATCCATGGTGCATGTTTTCAGGATTTCCTTAGTATTTGACAGTTGATAATTTAATCACCTTCACAGGAGATTATTCCAACACCTGTGCAATGCTAAGGAAATCCTGAAAACATGCACCATTGGTGGGCCTTGAGGACTTGAGTTGAGGAACACTGCTCTAGAGCCACTCCAACCCTGTTGGACTCAGACATGAGTACTGGAGGATACTCTGATGGTCCCAGACCATGACACTAATGGACCATGGACCAAGACCATGTGATCCAAGACCATGAACCTCAAAGTCCCAGTAGAATACATTGGAACCAGTCACTTGCCACTAGGGTTTATTTTTTATTGCTTGGTTCACAAATAATTTTTTAGATCTTACTGATGATCTGTCCTGTGTATACAATGATAACAATAAAGATTGGCGTTGAGGGTTGGACCAACAAACCTCAATCCAACAACGATCCCTACAACCAAAATACCTAAGGGCTTGTAAAGCTTGACACTAAGATGAAAAACTTTTAAAAACAAGAAGCACCAGCAACCTTACATTTAATTATTGTATTATACCATTTATTTAATAGAAATAGGCTCAAAAAATTACCTAGTTTGTCTTGACTTTGAAGGTGCTTTGTCATTTTACTATTATACAACTGTATGAATGTATTCTCTCGAGTGACCAAAAAATTGTTGCCTTAGCTTCACCTTCAAATTGACAGTTTTAAAGTCAGATAGAACAGGTTATTTCTTGGTCCTTTTGGGGAAAATAAAGTTTGCGAGGCATGCCGGACTATAATTAGGGATTTCATTAACAGGATTTTGCAATGCAAAATGTCAGGACCATGATGTAGTTACATGATAGAGACCCTGATTCCAGTGATGTATCACTTAGTTTACTGGGTGCTGCAGTTGTGGTAGAATATTCTCAGCTTCAGATCTATCAGAGCTCTGAATGTTGACCTGTGTATAACCCCCACCACACTACTGATTGGCAGCTTTATGTGTAAAATGTGTACTGTGTTTCCCCCGAAAATAAGCCCTACCTCGAAAATAAGCCCTAGCAGGAGTTTTCAGCATTTTCGGTGTAAGGCTTAAATATAAACCCTACCTCGAAAATAAGCCCTTGTTAAATAATGAAGTGTCAATGCAACTAAAAGAGTTACTGCAGGACACTTCATTATAGAAGACCCCGCAATCATACTCACCAAACGCCGATTGGGAGGACCTTCAGTGGATCACACAACCCCACACATCAGATCACAGATGCACACATAAGATCGCACACCCACACACATCATATCACACACGCACACATAAGATCGCACACCCACACACATCCGACCACACACACAATCACACATCAAATTGCACACACACACTCACCACATCCAGCGATACTGATTGCTTCTGGCTGGCATAAGGACCTGGGATGCAGTGCAGTGGAGCGCAAGGACCTGAGGGTGGAATGCATGGGGGACCCACCAGTGGAAAGCATTGATGTATTCCACCCGCAGGTCCTCTATGCGTTCCACCCACAGGTCCTCTATGCGTTCCACCCGCAGGTCCTCTATGCATTCCACCTACAGGTCCTTGCGCTCCACTGCACCGCACTGTGTTCCAGGATTTTGTGCCTGGCCAGAAGCAATAGGTATCGCTGGATGGGGTGAGTGTATGTGTGCGATTGTGTGTGTGATCTGATGTGTGTGTGCATGCATGCATGAGTGTGTGTGTGTCAGCCAGAAGCAGGGGTGGACAACGTGCAGCATACCTGTTGGGAGCGCCCACCAAGGATTGCAGGAGGACCTGGGAGCACTGCAGGTGCCCGGGGCCTAGTAAGTATGACTCTCCTGGGGAGTGGGATTTGCATTTTTTGAGGGACGAACTTTCCCTCAACTGTGTTTCCCTGGGAATAAGCCCTACCCCAAAAATAAGCCCTAGCGCTTTTTCCAGGGCAAAAAAAGATATATGACAATATCTTTTTTTCGGGTAAACACTGTAGTAACAGAAAGCTGCTAATCAGTGCTGGGGGCGGAGTTGGACTAGGAAGTACAAGACACCTTCTGATAATCTACTGCTGGTAAAACTCTTATTTTATTTAAACAAAAACACAGCCCAGTAAGTGATACCTCACTGTAATCAAGGTCTCGGCCCCTACAGCATGTTGCTCTAAGATTACATAGCAAAAACCTGCTGACAGATTCCCTTTAATGCCCAACTCTACAATTGATCTAAATAATGTTATTAGTTAATGATGTTTTTAGATGTTAGCTCGGCTGTCAAATTATCTACTCTATGCACGCAAATTCATTTTTGTATATTGCTATTATGGTTGTAACATTTGTTAATTTTGGAAAAAAATCTGCAATAATGTTATTTTGGTTGATAGAACCATCCTTAATGACCGCCCAAGCAATTTCTTTGATAAAATAATGATCCACTTACGCCATGCTACATGGGATATTTGAGGGTTCAGTATAAATTTCGTGACTATTTTGCTTAGTTGACTTTTAATGGCGAAGGCACGGTGGTGGGTGCTAGGTAGTTCTACGTTTCTATGCAGCTTTTAGGGTTTTGTACATATAATGCTTGACGTTATTTTATTTCCTGAGTTTAAGGCAGATTTTGTAAAGATATGGGGTATCTTGTAGTTTGAGTGACTGATTTAACATAGAACAGATATAATATCTTCAATTTTCAGTTTTTCGGCATTTTAGTTATTCCTAATATGTAGAATGCCACCTCATTTTGACTGAATATTTCATATGCATGGTTCCCATGACCAGTGTATGTGTATTTTTAAAAAATGAATATTTTTGCATGTGTGCTAGTGAAGTAATGCCTCAGAAGCAGACCTGGTTCCATTTTTTTCACAAATATGGGATTTGCAAAGGTTTTAATGGAGCAATATTAACTTATGGAAGACAACACAGAAGTAACTGCACAAATGAACTGTGCGATATAGCAGACAGTCATATATTGGCGTTAACTTAGTGTTATTTGCACTATGGTGCACATGTGGAAAGTAAAGTAATATAAGGTCTAACTCAAAACTACTACACCTGACCCGCCCGGTTCTTGTACCATCTAGAAGTCCCAGCTGTGCAGCCCCTAAAGGTCCCTGCGCAGACTGAAACAACCCTTGCTGGATGACCACTCAGACCTTTGCTTCCCAAGAGGTTCATCAAGGGTATCACGTACCTCCTTACAAATACGGGGGAAGGTGCAAAGTAAAAAATGAGGTAAACCAAAAAGTAACAGTCTGCCAGGAAAGCACTTGGCAGATAGGCTGTAATTTCAAGAAGAAGAGTCCACATCCAAAATATCACCAGCAAAAAATGCAAGCTTTAAATAGTTATATAGGTCTAACGTAATTACAGCTTTGGAAACACTTGTTGGCAGATAGGCAATGAGCACACAAACAAAGTGTTCAGAACCAGGACAACAACCAAACATGACTGTGGCTCAGTGGAGAGGGAAACAGACCGCAGCCCAGGAGACTGCTGGATTAAATCTGAGGCTTGACACTTAGCAGCTATTTCTTCTATAATCTCAGTACGATTAAGAGGAATTTGTTATAATATGAGCACAAAATACAAAACAATAAAAGTATAATGCATCAAAATCTGCCCTTTACATGTGACTAACATATATTTACTTGGATGATTTAGTAAGAAGTACTTAACAAATAGCTAGCAAAATATCTGCCAGATCTGACTACATTGAGTAGCCTGTTATTATGGAAGCAGTAGAATAAAACAAAAGCAGATTTTTTTGACATAACCTTTACCTAATTATAAAGGTTTAAAGGGAATCTGTCATAAAGTTTTTGCTATACTATCTGAGAGCAGCAAGATTTAGGGGCAGAGACCCTGATCCCAGTGATTTGTCACTTGATGTTATTTTGATAGATTCCCCGTTTTCTCTGCTGTTGATGTAGCAGTGGTCAGAATGTCGAGCCCTGTATAACCCCTCCCACAAAACTGATTGACAGTATCTGTGTACACTGTACATAGACAGATAGTTGCCAGTCAGTGATGGAGGCGGGGTTACTCAGAGCAGTTGACAAGGAGGCACAAGACATCTAGTCAGTATAGTGATAATCTCCTCCCTTTCTACATCATTGGAATCAGTGTCTCAGCCCCTACATCATGCTTCTCTTAAATTACATAGCAAAAACCTGCTGAGAGATTTCCTTTGTTATTTATGCTGATAAATGAGTCACTCTAGTGGTAAGAGTACTTAATTGACTGCAAAAACACTAATCATGCTGAATAAGTCATGTGCTGGCGATCAAGCAAGTCAGTCAATCAGCAGCTCTGCAAGGATTGAGCAATTTTTCATTGAAGACTATTTTTTATAGGAAGGTAAAAAGCACTGTGGAACTGAAACACTCCTGACCACAGGAGCATAGGGTTTGGAAAGTGAAGTTACAGTCATGCTTGGGCATTGGTACTCATGGTGTCAAAATAGCACCTTTGTCTTATAAGAGGACATCAGAACAGTCAATGTCTGAGGCTCGTTAGAGATTCTTCACTGGGGTTCTGGAGCTTCAAGATATGTACATGCCTCCAAAAGACTAATTTGAGTAACGGGAGCCATGATTTTGGTTTCTCTGCTTGACTGGACAACTCAGTAACCGTTTAGTCAAGCCAGTGATTTGACAATCAAGGTGAGGAAGGTTGGGCTGGGTGGGAATCGGGCCAGGAGGCAAGCAGCTCGGCATGGACAATCTTTTTGGAACGTGTACCCTACTTTGTATGGTCAAATATATTGTTGCCCACTGTCCTGGATTTCCTGGGACTCTTATAATGAAAGGGACTGGTTTATGTAAACCCTGCCCCAAAAATGGGCTTTCTGTTGTGGGCCTGGGGGCATTTCGAGGAGTGGCGGGATGTATCCAAGAGGGATTGGAATGGGGTAGCAATGTTGGAAAGAATACAAATATGAACTCAGAATGTTTTGGGGTTTTCTTGTGTTCCCAGGCATGATATAAGGTAGATTAAAAGAAATTAAAGAATTATATCAGTATATTGATGAAAAGGCAATAAAAAAAAGTTAATATCCTTAAACTGTTCTTTATAAGACTTATGGAGAATACAGATACTATATATGACGCTATATTCTCAAGTTTAAGAATTTTTTTTTGGAAAAGTCAGCTTACCATTGTAGATGTGTAGCCTTCTATGGAATAGTTCATTGAACTGCTCTGAGGTGGATCAACAGGCAGGAGTCCATGCCTCAATCCAGATAGAGAAAAAAAGCAATGTTCAGCGAGCCAATGAGTATAAAAATTCACTTAATACTTTATTAAGAAAAAAAATATTTTAAAAGTTACTCCAAAGAATTACCATACAGGCAGTAAAAGGCATGAGTGATGAAAAATAATCCACTAAGGATAGAAAAGAGACGCGTTTCGGCTACACCTTCATCACAGTCAAGTTCCCTAATAGGATATTGTAAAAAAAGGTTTGAGAACCCCCCCCTGAAAGCGTCTGACTGTTTGCTATAGATTACAGTACCTGTTGTGCAATATTTTATAGAAATATTCTTCTGGTTATCTATCCCCTACAGTTAATAGAATGCTCTCCTAGGGCAGACAGTGTCAGGGTGGTATCACACATTAGCGGTAGTGCTGCAGGTACTACGCGCAACCTAGCAGTAAGGGATAATCCCCTTGGAGTACCCGCAGCTCAGTCGTATGTGTAATTCCACCGTTACAGATTGTTCTGACTGATCCCATTGGTATGGCCTGACTGAGGACGCCTGTTTCTGCTGATATATCCTTCGAAAGACACTGACCCTGTGACAGGTGAGAGGTCAAAGCACAAGTCATTTCCTCTAGGCACAAAAGAAAACATTAAAAAAAACCTAAAATCTATATTTATTTATTTTTTAAGTATTGAAACCGTGCACCGGTGTAACGTGTTGCAGAGATGTTTGTTCAGGTTGGCAATTTTGATTTTTTTTTCTTTTCCTTTTGAGCCTACCGCTGTTACACTAATAAGGGGGTAGTGAATAAACTGGCACAGTTTTTGCTGGCTGTATATTTTAATCTTGATGTCTAATTTCAATAAATGGCACAATCTGAAATATGCAACGACTCTCTTGTCATTTTATGGTTATATGTTATTTACTAAGCAACATGGGTAACATGAAGAGCGTCAAGATAACAGATTGTAAAAAGTGTAAAATAACTGGTTAAACAAAGCATAGCCACTTGGTGCACCCTTGGAGTAGTTTAATGCACCCTCACATTTAGGGCCGCTTTATATGCTACGACATCGCTAGAAATTGGTAGCAATGTCGAGCGCGATAGCACCCGCCCCCGTCGTTGTAACGATATGTGGTGATCGCTGCCGTAGCGAACATTATCGCTACGGCAGCGTCACACGCACATACCTGTGCAGCGACGTCGCTGTGACCAGCGAACCGCCTCCTTTCTAAGGGGGCGGTTCGTTCAGGGTCACAGCGACGTCACAGCAGCATCACTGAACCGCTGCCCAATAGAAAAGGAGGGGAGGAGATGAGCGGCCAGAACATGCCGCCCACCTCCTTCCTTCCTCCTTTTCCGGTAGACGCAGGTAAGGAGATGTTTGTCGTTCCAGCGGCATCACACATAGCGATGTGTGCTGCCTCAGGAACGACAAACAACATCGTACCTGCAGCAGCACAGATAATTGGGAATAGGGGGGCATGTTACCGATGAGCGATTTTGAACGTTTTTGCGACGATTCAAAATCGCTCATAGGTGTCACACACAACGACATATCTAAAGCGGCCGAATGTGCGTCACAAATTCCGTGACCCCTACGAGATCGCTAAAGCGTGTAAAGCCGCCTTTACTCATCGTTTTTGTGAGCGAAATTCAGTCCTTCTATGCCATTGGAGTTCCAAATTAATAAGATTTCTTTTACAAGCACTTGGAGAAATTAATACAGCACAGCCTAGCATGGTATACTGAGAGTTTATGCTTTATTACATCATGTGACCAGCTTATATAGTATCCCAAACAAAGAAGTAACTATGCACCAATAAGATGCACAGGGGTGTGTGTAGAAATGTGAAACTTCTCCCCCATCAGTGTTAGCTCAACCCTATGAGATCATTCATTTCTAAGGCAAGATGGTTTCCAACCAATGTATATAAAGCGCTGTGGAATTAATAGCGCTCTATAAATGAATAAAATTATTATTATTATTGTTATTATACAATACAAAATGGCTTGTATTCTCTCACATTTTCCATCTATCACTGATTTTCTCAGGTTCCTTTAAAGCTGTAAGTCAAAGAAGAGGAGATAGATGGAAAACATACACTAAAGATACACTGAAATGTTTGGTCATTTTAAGGATATCGAAGTGCATATACATGGTTTGAACAGTAATTTCTTCCTTGTAGACTTCCTTTAGATAGTTCTTTGCCCTCTACTATTGTACAACTTATTACTTGGCCGACCTGTTTCCTAGAATGAGAAAACATAGTAATCGAGTCAGGTCACCAGTTTGTAGTCGATGGATGAAACTTAATGTGTAGCCAGGAAGTCTCGCACGGACAGGGTTGGAGTCCACCGCATGCACAAATGAGAGAAAAGGAATCTAGCGAAGAACTATATACCCCAGGTATAATAAAACTTAAATTTTATTCCATAGCAATATAAAATCCAGAACTTTGGTAATAGCAGTCAATAACTAGACTAAGCAATTCAGCTTAGAGCCTTCTCATGGTCTAAAATGCGTAGTATAGTCCTTGACTGCTATTAGCAAACTGCCAGTTTTACTGTCTTCTGGATCGTATATTCCTATGCAATAAAAGTTAAAGGGAACCAATCACCAGGATTTTCATTTATAAGCTAAAGCCAGTGCTATACTGGCACTATCAGGCTGATTCTCTACATACCTATAGTGGTCAGCTCGGATGGTTAGGTTTTGAAATCCATGAAAGTAAGTTTAAAAAAATTGGCAGCTGCTTGAGTGGCATCTGCAATGGAGCAGATAATATATGGGTGGGTATTCATATGGATTACTGCCCCCTGCCTGTTCCTCCCTCTCTCTGTTCTCTATGCTAATTTTACTACTCACTAAGATGGCGTAGAAGTTGGCGTCTGCGCATAGCGCTTATCTCCGGTGCCATCTTTGTGAAGACTGTGTTACCCCTGGCTACTCCATTCTTGCGGCTGACAGGGCGGCGCATGCGCCCTCGCTTCTTCTCTCGTTATGACCATGTGAGTACGTGCTGTTACAACATAAGTGAAGACCAACCTCTGAAACAGCTGATTGGAGGACACGACAGACCGAAGGAACAAGCCGACAGCAGCGTACCAGCGACATCGGCACCTGATCGCACGGCGCGGGGTCAGGTGAGGTAAGTTCACAATGGACTCGCCTAACCCCGTGACGTCAGTGCCGCTGTGCTGGCACAGTGTCCTCTTCTGCAGCTAATCGCGTCATCCGATCAGCTGTTCTCCACTTCTGTTATGACCGTGTGCGCTCTCGTGGTCACAACAAGAGCAGAAGATGTGAGGGCACATGCGCCGCTCTCTCAGCTGCAAGAATAGAATAGCATGGGGTAACATGATCTTCACAAAGATGGCACCGGAGATATGCGCAGGCATCAACTCCGACGCCATCTTAGTGAATCTTTCTCTCCTTCGATGCTTCCTAGAATGAATCCACCTTAATCATCAGAACTGTGGTTTCGGCTTCTCTAACGGGAGTCATCAACAACTCTCTGTGCAGCTACTGGTATAAAATGTTTCCCATTTAAATTAAAGGGAATGTTCATCCCCAGTTCAGTCAATTCAGGATCCCAAATAAAATAAAACAAGTGTATACTTACCTCTTGTAGCGCTGCCGTTCCAGTAATGTCGGCACGGCTGTTTCCGAAGATGTTGTGTCACATGCAAGCTGCAGTTTTTATAGTGGCTGTTCTTTGGCTGCAGCTCATCCGTCCACTCTAAAACAATAGTAAACCATACTATGAAGAAAAAGACATGGATCGCACATCCCAAAAATACAATGATCTAAAGCTGCTAGGCAAAACATTAAATAGAACATGAGGTTCTTTTGTTACCATTCTGATCAAACTGGTGTCAGTGGGGCGGCGCGGCCTGGAGCCTTGGGGGCTTCGCCTTGCAGCATGGGTGCTGTGAGGCACCAGGTCGCCCGCCCTGCTGGCGCTTTGTCGCTGCGGCGGTGGTCAGTGCACGGTGCCGCACAAAAAGGTCAGGTTAGGGACCCACTCAAGAGGTTTGCCGTGACGTGGCAGTGGGCTTAATACAATCTGATCAGAATGGTAACAAAAGAACCTCATGTTCTATTTAATTTTTTGCCTAGCGGCTTTAGATCATTGTATTTTTGGGATGTGCGATCCATGTCTTTTTCTTCATAGTATGGCTAAAATAATAGTAAAGGCTTCAACTGAGTATCGGCACATAAAAAATAAACATCATATACTCACCTAACCTCGGATGCTGACGACTCCACTGGCAGTCAGCAGCAAAGTACAGGTGGACCAATCCGGTGACGTCCTCACCCCTATGCATGCACAAAACAGTCCTGTCGTGATAACGTTATCACATTGTTCCATCCTTGTCTCCCTACTCTACTGTAGGGTATACAGTTACTATAATGTCATGCTTTATACTACGACACATTTAAGAATGACGGCCATTTTGGTGACCGCCCCCGCTGTTCCTTCCCCATCCTTCCCAACCGCTCCCGGTAGCCAAACTACTACTTCTACATTCTACACAAAAAGGCAAGTGGTCATAACATGTACTTCACAAAAAATTCCAAAAAGAAAGATAGTTTTAGTTCCTGACTTTATTACTTTATTTCAGGAGCCGATAAACTATCAGACTGTGAATCCGATTTTTTTTTTTTTTTTTTTAGTGGACAACTTATCACTGACGGCTAATATTTGTTCCACACAATAAAATTGTAAAACCATAATAAATCATGAAGATTACAAGTGATAGATTTTTACAGCCGACATTACACATTAGTGGCAATTACAGTGAACAGTAAACTGAGGATAATTAGAATCACAATAATCTATACAAGCGTCTACGGCTTCAAAGAAAATCAAGGATGCCTCCGAGACACTGGTAAAAATGTCACCCAATTTTACTGACTGTCCAAGAATTTACTGACATTAAAAAAAACTACTAATTTTTTCTCATTCTCCCGGCATGATGCTCCCGTCTGTGCTGTGTGAGTACTTAGGTTTTGGCACGGCAGGCGCAATGCAGTGACGATATTGCGCCTGCAGTGCATGTCTCCGACTCATTGGCGCAGGCTGAATGGTGGATCACAGAGGCATCAGCACCCTAATCCACCAGTCTATTCAATGGTACCAAAATCCCAAGGATGCGGGTACCGCTTCAACTGTGATTTTACAGGGGAAGATGGAGGGGGCCCAAAGCTTCAACACCTGGTTCCCTAAACTCACGGCTCTGGAACAGTCACTTTGGACACCGCTATGGACATTATGCCTTTCCTCACATATTTGAAATTGTTCTGAAGATTTAGGAAAACACAAAAATTTGGAATAATCAGGGGATCAGTGGGCACAAAAAGGTTTCTGTACACAATGTCTTTTTCAGATGAAAATTGCACATGAAGCGCAAACTGTAGGTGGTAATAGAAGTGATTGAGGCAGCGCTGCTGTGAAGCAAAGACCATGGAAGGATAGCGCTACGGTGATTTTATTATATAACGTGTTTCGGAGGTTCCATCTCCTTCATCAGGACAAAGTCATGTTGATGTGAATTTGTCCTGAAGAAGGATGTGGAATCTCCGAAATGCGTTGTATAATAAAATGACCATTGATGTATCCTTGGATGGTCTATTCTTCACAGCAGCGTGAAGGAGGTGCAGAGCAAGGACCAGTGGCGCCCATCGGACCGTGCTGATTAGCCTATGCCACGACAGACTTATAATAGTTATTTTTTGGATGAGCAGCAGAAACTATTGGCTTGTATACAAGTTGATGCAGTTGTTAAAGGTGAATGGAAGTTTGTGTGATTAGACCATTTATACAGAAATGCATTTGTAGTATATAAAGAGAGAACAATTTCTAGTTTAAAATGTATCTATCGGCAGATTTCACAAGAAAAATCAAATACATTATTTAATAAATCTAGCAGGAGGCTGATGTACTTACTTTGAAAATCCATGTTAGAATGGCTCAATAATCTTAATAATCTTATTTGAAAGAGTCATTAAAAATGGACTAAAAAAAATGCTCATTTTAATATTAGAATTATACATCCATTTTGATTCTGATTTCCAGAGCAAGTACATCAGCCTCCTCAGGCCCAAGATATATATTTAATAATGTGTTTTGCTTGCATCATGAAATCTAGAGACACATCCTTTTTAAGTGAAATTTTAGGGAATGCTTAAACAAGAGGGAATTACGCAATGTACCGTATCTGTGAGCATTGGAGAAAGTTTCCAAAGTAGAATTGGTAGTAGTGAGAGGCATTATAAAGCAAAAAATATACATTTGGACCATCAAATATTGGTCCTAAAATCCAATAGTCATCGCAAAGAAATCAGAATATATATTATAATATTTAAGAATTAGGGGTATAATCTCCAGAAGGTAAGATCACAATCTGTGGACCCTGGTGTGCCGTGTAAGGAGGTCATGTGGCTGACATGTTTCCCCTGAAGACATCGATTACATTATTGTATTGTAGAATTGTATATATCTGCTATGTGACCTGTAGTGCTAATCGCCGGACACAAGAGGCCACTGTTTTCCTTTCCATATGTTGTATAATGTGCTCTGTGCTGTGAGGAAGCTGAGTTCTGCCCATCAACAGGCGGTTAGGGTAAGAGACAGTTAACTTTGGGACCAGCCCATGAGGGAGGAGCTAGCCTGCAGGGAAAGGGGACTGTGTTCCTGTTAGCAGGGAGTGAATAGTGAAGATCTGGATAGGACGAGAGTTCCTGGTGGAGGAGGTGAGTGACGTATAGATGGAAGTACAGGAGCAACAAGATCCAGTAAAGGAACTTTTAGATCCATTTCGGCCGGCAAGGAAGAAACCAAGAATGCAGTGAGTCCAGTATTGGCCAGTAGAGGGGACCCGGTGAAGCGAGGGTGTTGCCCAGTTGAGAACACATGAAGAGAGAAGCGGCTTTATGGTAAGAGCAGCCCCTGTAAGGGATCACTGACTGTGGTTGGGGTACAGGATATTCACTGAAACATATTGACCCATCGGTCTCTGTGACAGAGCGATAGAGGTTTATGTAATATTCCCTGCTGGGAAACGGTTTCCAAGTGTTGTGCCGTGGCCAAAAAACAAATAATATTAGGATCAAAATGAGGGAGCCAGCACGAATTCTAAACTGTACTTATTAATAAATGGAGATTTTTGGCAAAACATTGCAATATTTTGAGCTACCCCGCCACTCCACGGCAAATCTCAAGGGGCAGTCCTACACTAATATTTTATTTTATCTGAAGGATGCTGTCCACAGGCTATTTAATATAAATGTTTATAATAAATATAGCAATGCCCTGTGTGCCGCCCCCGTGCCAGCACCCGGGCTGCTCGGATCCGGATCCGCGGTGGCTCGAGGGGTCTCCGGACCCGGGGGGTCGTGCGGCCACTCAAATAAAGGGTGTATTTACAGGGGATGGTGTAGAAAGTTCGTGACGCCACCTGTGGTGCATGGTAAGGTGGAGTACCACCGCTGCAGTTGGGAGTACCCGGTGGCGATGGTGTGGTCAGCCAGGTGTTTAACCCCTCCACGGGTAGGGGAATGCCCCGGGACTCGGTGATGGTGACAGGAATGTGCCATTGGGATGGTAAGGGTCACTTGTGTACCCACTCAGTCCAATAACGCTGACACCGACAACTGTGGTAAAGCAAAGTTCTGGACACCGCTGCCGCTGGGATGGAGCATGCCTGGATCCCGTGCCCGTTGGTGTTGCCTGTTAGTCTGTGACCTTTGTCTTGGCACCTTGTCTTCTAGTTGGTCCCTTTAGTGTGAAACTAATTGGATCCCGCTCCCCAGTACAGCTAACTGGGTGAGCTTGCTCTCAGGGTTCATGCTTGGGATTTTCTGTACCGTATGTGTAGAAAGTCCTATCCCCCTCGTTGCGCTAGTACCCCGATTTTGGAGCGGGTGGAAAATGGATTTTGAATGCTCTGTCCTTGTCAAATAAATTGTCAGGACGCCTGAAGCTACTCCCTGACCTATGGTCCACGTACCCCGTTGTGCCCTGGCCCCTGCCCGGTGATGGCACAAGGCCGCCGGCTGTCCTCCTCGATGGTTTGTGCCCCTTGTAACGATCCCCTGTGACCGGGGTCCAGCTCCTACCAGGCCCAGACCAACGTCTGCCACCTAGTAGTTCCAAGGAACCCAGCTCCTGACCTCCTCTCACTTCCACCTCCAACACTACTCTGTTCTGTTCCTGACACTCCTGACCTCCCCTTTAACCAACCCCCCAAGTGGGTGACCCTATTCCCTTCAGGTCAGCCACTGGTGTGTCTGGTGGGTGTGGTGCAGAGTGTTTCTAGGATTTTGATTAGCTTGTTCTTGGCAACACCAAAAGTTAGGGTCCCTTAACCAAGGAGGAGGTGGATATTGTACAGAAGGACAGATTGCACAATACCCTGTGACGACCTGATAGGCCAGGGCGTCAAACCTGCATTATGATTACCCTGTGACCTGACTTTGTGCACGGCTCCTTTGTGTTACACTACAGGCGTGGAGAGCGCGTTCAGACCTACTGACCTACGCACAAAGACAAACATCACTATAACACCACAAACAAGGAATACAATTACAACGTTGGGCCCTGGCACTAGTGAGAGGGTAGATGGACACCTCCTAACCTCACCAATAGCTGTCCCTACTCTCCTAGCCAGTCCCTATACAGTCTCCACAACTGTCGCCGAGCAGCACCCTGAGTCCCTGGGAAACCCTATAGAGACCCGGACTAGTGAGAGGCAGGTGCGTTTCACTAGACCCACCACTCCACTACTAAGACTAGAGGGTGGGGAGACAAATGGGATAAACAACCAAGATGGGAAAGATCCAACTTTAGGATGAATCCTTAGCAGCTCCTTCCACCCAGGCAGCCACAATCCAAAAGGTTTTGTATAATCAGCAAAGCTTATTTAGCCACTTAAACACAGGGGTGTGTGGCTAAAAGCAGTAGCAGCTGACGTAACCTGCAGGAAAAGCTGCTAGCAGCAAAACTGACATTAACAGTTCCAGAACCTAAAGAAATGAGGCAACATTTAAATGTAGTGTCTTAGATGGAGAAGAAAGGTTTTGGTTCAAAGCTGTCACTAGTCTCCAAAAACATTAAGATGACTGTGACACCGTCTCACACACCACAACCCAAGGCTGCATTAACTGAAATGCAGACTATGGTTGGTGATGTAATAGGTGGTCAGTGCCCCCACATTGTAACCATGTATTTACTGTTGTATATTATAAATGCATGTGTTAATGTGACGCCCCTGACTCTATCAGGGTGTCACAGGAAACTGCACCCCTTTCTCCTATGGTGCAGAACTCACCCTCAGTGGTTCTGGGTTCCTACACACTGGTATTGCTTCCATCAGCACTCAAATCCTAACCACACCTCACACCACACCCTTTCAGGCACACCAGTGGGTGGTCTAGCTGGAAAAGGGCCACTCGCCTAGGGGTCAGGCAGACTGGTGGGAAGGAGGAAGTGAGTCGAGTAGTAGCCCTCAGAGAGTGAGGAGCTGAGGGAGTTGTAGCTACCTGTGAGACCTTGGTTGGGTCACAGATGGTGGTCTGGGACCAGAGGAGTCGGAGACCCGGTTGCAGGGTATTGGAAAAGGGTGTACTGACTTAGTTTTGGAGAACGGTCGGCACCAGAAAGTCCAGTAACCGGACCAGTACCGAGTACGGCGGGGTACAGGACCCTAGATCAGGGAGTAGCTTCACGCAACCTGATAATTCACCTGTGGAGGATAGTCTCTTTATGAACGTTCCCCAAGAGCTCAGAGATCGAAGGCACCAACACAATGAGGGGGATAGGGCTTTTAAGCTTATGTGGCCTACAGAAATCCCAAGTGTCAGCTATCGAGAGCACAGCTCCACTATATCACTATAGGGAGCGGAACCCTGACAGCTTCAGGCCGAAGGGTCACTTAGGAAAATCTACATAATTGTGCAATGACCACTAAGCAGTACCAGTGGGGACGGATACCCGGACGAGCTCCCCCAAGTGGCAGTGGCACCCAGAGACTTGGTTTACTACTGTCTCAGAGTCTGCTTAATTGTGCCAACGTCTACACAACCCGAGTGAGTACACTGCACACCCTGCGTCCTGCCTGCCCGCATAGCCTGCGCAACGCTATCCGCCACTTATCTCTAGAGTCCTGGGGTCTCCCCTACCCGTGGAGGGATCACCATCTGGCTACCCCACTCCATCTTCCCCGGGTACTCCCATTGGCAGCGGTGGTACTCCCCTTACCGCGAACCACGGGTGGTGTCACAAACTCTCCCTTGTAAATAACCTCCCCTTTACATTTGAAGTGGCCTTCGAGCCACAGCAAACCTCGAGCCACAGCAACCCCGGATCCAAGCAGTTCGACTGCTGCAGGGGCGGCACATTAATATTTAAGTGTTTTAGAGGAAATAACCCTTAGGATGTCGCAGACCTTGGATTGTTCAATGGGTTACCAAAGGCTGCATTCAGTATTTGGGTTAGCCGGTGGTAGAGCGAGTTTACAAGATGTGTTAGATAGGAGGAGTGACAGATGGGAGGGTGAACGGTTGAGAAGAAAAGCTAAAGAGGGAGTCAATCAAGAAGTGGGTTCAATGTGACAAGACGTGGCTTCGGTGTAAGAGCCAGTCAGGGAAACCCGAGGTAACCTCTGGAGGTTCGGAGCCTATGGCTCACCCTTGCGGGCTTAGAGAGTCACTTGGCTAGAAAGTTGTTGGGGCCCAGAAGCAGATGAAGATATTGAGGACGTGGTCCAAGATAGTAAGGGACAGAACGAAAAGTAGTTCCCCAAAAATAAAAGTAAACAAAACTGGTTGGCTAAGTGAACTCTGGTGTTGTGTGTGTTACTATGCAGAGGACCAGCAGCAGGTGTGATGGAAGTCGTCCTGAAGCAGCAAGTAAGTCGTCCACCCCGCCCAAAGTCTGATCCACATTCAGTCTCCTTGGCAAAGGAGAGTGGCGCCAGCGCGGCCCTACATCCCTTATTTTAATGATTAGTGAAATATATACATGGATCCTTCCTCCACAGGTCCTAAAAGCAAGGTTTTTGGGGAAAAAGGTGAATTTGAATGAGATTTCACAATACAAAGGGCATATTAGTAAACAAATCTCCTAGACCTAATGTGGCTGGTGTACTTACTTCAATCCACATTAGAATTTCTGAAAAATTCTGATATTAAAATGAGCTGTAGCTAAACATATAAAATGTTAATTTTTAATATCAAATGGGGAAATCTTTCATAATGGTTTCCTCAAATATTCTGAGATATATTTTAGCAGTAAATACATCAGCCTCATCAGGTCTGATATATTTTTAATATGGATTGTCTCTTGACAAATCATAATACAAGAATCATTAAAGGATACAGCTACAAAAAAAAGGTTGTATGATGTATTATCACGGGCATAGGAAACTGTTCCGGATTGTGTGGGACTCCTGGGCTGTAAGGAAGCATGCCTGGGTCATTCTGGGGGTGCTTTTGTGTCGCCCAGGGAATGGGGTACTTGGTCCCGGGCGGTGTATCACTGGGGAATGTCACTTTGGTGGCTGTTGCCCGGTCCTGTGCCCTAGGTGCTTTTTAATGAGGAGTATTTACAGGGGAGATTAAAGTCATTTGTGTGATGCCACCTGCGGGTTGCAGTTAATATTGTGGAACCGCCACTGCTGGATTGATTACTCCTAGGGCTTGTGGTAATGGCAGCTGAGGTGGTAGGCCCTCCTCAGGTAGGGCTGAGCCCAGGGAGCTGTATGGTGGACGTGCCGGAATAAGGGAGACCACACCAGGGTTGTAATTAACAGTCTCTACTCACTCATGGGCCCTTGGACGGCTCATTCAGGTCCCTGTATTTCCAGTGCCAGTTGATGACTCGGTTGCTCTGTCCCCGGCACTCTCAGTGTGGTTGGGTCCCCGTAGCGTGGAGCGCTTGAGGCCCGACTGTCCCTTTGCGGTGGCAGTCTCCTCCGTACGGCGGGCAGTGTGGACCCTGTAGGGAGGTATGTGTCCGAACCATGATCTTTGCTTTACTGCTGATGCCCCCGGATTTGTGGGTCAGTGAGGTCCATGAAGGTCCCTTCACTGTGCAGGTATTTGCCAGGCCATCTGAAACTGTGACCTGACCTAGGGCCCTGTGCCCCATGCGTGCTCTGGTCCCAGCAGTGCTCGAGTGTACCTGCCCTGGCAACCACTCTCCTGTGCCCCCGGGTCACCGTTACTCGACCCAGCTCTCAGGCACGTCTTTCTACTTTCACTTCTACTGCTGTTCTCTGCCTGCTGTCCCCTCCCACCAGGCTGTCTAGTTCCCTGGTCAGGCTCCGGCCTCTAGATGGTCATCCCTTTGTGTGACTAGGCAGTGCACCCTGGTGTGGAGTGGTAACTAGGGTTTTGGTGTGTGTTTCTAGCACTGGTGTTCCAGGTTCCAGGGGGTAGGTCCTGTGTCGCGGGCGGAGGAGGGGACGATGCGCTCTCTCACTGCTTGGGTCCGGCTGCTGCTGCTGCTGCTGCTCGGCGGTGGTTCGAGCGGTGGGCCGGATCCCGGGGACTCGAGCGGCGCTCCTCGCCTGTGAGTGAAAGGGGATGGGGATTGATTGTGGGGGTGTTTGGTTATTGTCTGTGACGCCACCCACGGTTGTGGTGATATTGGTGACACCACCGATGCTCTGGACGGGGATCCCGGGAGCGGTGACAGGGAGCAGCTTGGTTGTTATTTCTCCCCTCCGTGGGTAGGGGGTTGGTTGTCCAGGGGACCGGTGATGGGGTAGGGATGGATGACAGGCGGGTTACAGGGCCTGGTGAGGTGCAGGGTCGCGGGGGCAGCGCTGTGCCAATGATGAAGACACAGTTCTCGGTAAAACACACGGCTGGATGGACGGGTCCCACAGACGGCTGTGGTTGTTTTCTCCCGGCAGGTTGGTGATGACTGCCTTTCCCTGCACCTAGATACGGTAGATGGTTCCAATGGGTTCCCACTGGTAACCCGCTCCCCGGCTTGGATGTGGGCCGGAGGAGCCCCTTATGCCCGCAGGCTCTGGCCCTGAGAAACGGTTGCCTTGGCGGTGGCGGTGTCACCCTCTGTTGGTTGGACTGTTGCCTTCTGTCGGGACTTGACTGTTTGGAAACCCAGGAGGTCCCCTTCACTAACGGATTCGGCAAATTCACGGCGACTCCTAGCCTTGCCGGGGTCCGAAAAGCCCCTGTCAGATGGTGCTGGCTTCTCTTTGTGTACCGGTCCAGTACCGCCAGGCCACCGCCCGTCCACGGTCCTTACGGTAACTCGGATAGGCCACTCCTGCAGACGGTCACCACCGTCTGCCAACCTTGCTGTCTCGCCCGGGCCACACACCTGGACGCTGTCAGTTAGTTGCTCCTTTGCTACTTCTCCTTCCTTCCACTTTCACCTCCAAACACTATCTGCTCTGCACTCAAGCTCTGCCTGAGCTAAACTGACTACAGTTTCCTGCCTCCAGGACTGTGAACTCCTCGGTGGGCGGGACCAACCGCCTGGCCCACCCCCTGGTGTGGACATCAGCCCCTGGAGGAAGGCAACAAGGGTTTTGTGTCTGACTTCGGTGTGCCTGACCGGGAGTGTGGGGTGTGTTGTGCTGTTCTCTGTCGCCCCTGGCTTGTCCAGGGCGCCACATTCCCCCTTAGTTAAATGCAGACCGTCCGCGGACTGCCCGTCCATCACCGGTTTTATTTTTTTAACTGTAGAAAAAAAGATAGAAAAACGGTAAACATATACAATTATAATAACATCTTCCCACATCAGGAGGTATTCTTACTTTAACGTTGCAAACGGTTACGGCTTCCGCTCTCTCCCACCCAAGCAACCTGGCCCTGATGCTGCCCCTAAGAAACAGGCAGCACCCTTTGACCCCAGTCCAGTACAAGTTGCCCGAACGGGTTCTGTCCTTTTCAGGGGACCCACGTCCATGGGGAACCCCTGAAACCCCCAGAGGATTGCCACCGGTTCCGGTGGTGGCTGGGCCCCAGCCTACTCCACTGCGGGCCCTTCCTCCAATCTGCCTCTTCGGAGGCGGTAACGGTAGAAAGCCACAACAACAATATTATTTACAAGCCACTTAGTTTGTGGTTGCCCTGCCAGTTCTCAGGCTTGTCCATAAGGAGTTCCTTATGCCAATTTTTTTCAAACGGTCCCCACGGGGCAACGGTGCCGGCAACAACTGATTTCAATCACTTCTTGTCAATCAGGTGAACTTCTCGGTATATTATTTTCTTATCATTTTTAAACTTTCAAACTTTTAACACTGGTGGTCCTAACGGGGACAACTTTTAGGCGGAGGACCGCCGACTTTTACTGCTCAACAGTCCATTCTCAATCGCGGGGCTCTAGTGCCACCTTCACATGGTGCACCGCTGTGGACCCCGATGGTAGCTCGCTGCGGGTGATCTTCCTCCATATTCATGCGGGCATGCACATCCGCTCTACACCCCTCTCGGGCATCGATCTCCCTGCGCAGCTGCCGTTGCCGCCGCTCCCAGTATGGAGCACTTTCTGCATGCTCCGGTTCAGCGTGTGCGGGGGACGGACCCAGCCAGAGTCCCTCCGTGTCGGCTACGACCGGCACCTTCAGTAATAAGGGACCCCGCTGTGACATGGCCTGTTCTGCCTCCTTGCAGCTGCATCCCCGCCGTGCCTCCGGTGCATCTTTGCTGACGGCCTCAGCCTTCGGCTTCTTCCATGGAAGCAGATCAGGGCGGTCACGAGCTTCTGCTGCAGGTCGGTCCACCGAGGCGGATTGGCAGGGTACCACTACCGGTGGTAGTGGTAGCGGGCCTAGTGGCGGGGCAGCAGCAGCCAACACGGGTCGCGGGGGAGGTAGCAGGGCGAGCGGGTATGGACCGGGTCCCTCAGCCGCGATGACCGACCCACTAGGGGTACAGGGGCGTGGGTCACTTACCCTCCCTTCCAAGACTCCCTCCACCTCGCGTCTCCGTATGGCCACCACCACTTCCGCCATGTCGGCCTCCCACTCCTCCAGGAGGAGCTGCATGCGGACCTGCAGACGGCTGCTTAGCTGGACGGTCCGGACTTCCACCCATGCTGCGGTGCCAGGCGCGGGGACCACGGTGTTGTCGGTCGGACTCAGCATCCTTAGCAGCGGCCTCTTCCAGGAACCAGTAAATGGCCGCAGGGTCCTGGCGTCCCTGCTTCCATAGCCGCGCTCACATGTGGCCAGCCGCCATTTCGTCCCCCTTAGTCTCTTTCCGGCCCCTCCTCTATCGGGGCGGGGTTTTGGCCTTCGCGCCTCCACTACTCGAGGAGACGCTCGAGCGGGAACCCTTCGCGCCAAAGATGGCGGCTTCTCAACTTTTCCGGCCGGACCCCTCCGGCGGTCACACAAGGCGCACTTCCACCAGTCGGTAGAACGGTAGGATCCTGTTCGTGATGCCAAGTTGTCGCGGGCGGAGGAGGGGACGCTGCGCTCTCCCACTGCTCGGGTCCGGCTGCTGCTGCTGCTGCTGCTCGGCGGTGGATCGAGCGGTGGGCCGGATCCCGGGGACTCGAGCGGCGCTCCTCGCCCGTGAGTGAAAGGGGATGGGGATTGATTGTGGGGGTGTTTGGTTATTGTCCGTGACGCCACCCACGGTTGTGGTGATATTGGTGACACCACCGATGCTCTGGACGGGGATCCCGGGAGCGGTGACAGGGAGCAGCTTGGTTGTTATTTCTCCCCTCCGTGGGTAGGGGGTTGGTTGTCCCGGGGCCCGGTGATGGGGTACAGATGGATGACAGGCGGGTTACAGGGCCTGGTGAGGTGCAGGGTTGCGGGGGCAGCGCTGTGCCACACGGCACGGTGGTACTCACTCAGCCCAATGATGAAGACACAGTTCTCGGTAAAACACACGGATGGATGGACGGGTCCCATAGATGGCTGCGGTTGTTTTCTCCCGGCAGGTTGGTGATGACTGCCTTTCCCTGCACCTAGATACGGTAGATGGTTCCAATGGGTTCCCACTGGTAACCCGCTCCCCGGCTTGGATGTGGGCCGGAGGAGCCCCTTTTGCCGCAGGCTCTGGCCCTGAGAAACGGTTGCCTTGGCGGTGGCGGTGTCTCCCTCTGTTGGTTGGACTGTTGCCTTCTGTCGGGACTTGACTGTTTGGAAACCCAGGAGGTCCCCTTCACTAACGGATTCGGCAAATTCACGGCGACTCCTAGCCTTGCCGGGGTCCGAAAAGCCCCTGTCAGATGGTGCTGGCATACATAGTATACATAAGCACAACCAAAGAGAAACAGGGGCAAGGCAGTCATAGGTCACACCAGGGACCATCAAATCAATAATCAATACAACAACTTTTGCAAAAATATAATAAATATTTATTTAAATATAGTGCATAGCAAAAGAAGTGACATTAGATACACATTACAAAAATCAAGAATACTGATCAGGCTAAAGCAGTGTCACTGATGAAAAACACGGGTCCACAGACCATATGGGGAGTACAAGTGTACTTATGTCATCAGAGGACTCCTCAAAGTGATTTGTACAAGGACAGCAGTTACCCATCATACAGTAACAAGAAACACATATAATTAAAGGGCGTTACAGTGTATGTCCAGGGTGACGGGCACTCGTTTAGTTAATAGTTCCCATTACTCAGAGGGGTCAAATCCATGTAAGGACAGCCAGATAGGGAGTGAAAAATGATGGTAAATAGAAGCACTCCCATCTGACACTCACCCATAGGTAGCCGTGGAGACCGAGGAAAACGTGCCCCGACGCGCACGTTTCGCTGACTTCTTCGGGGGGCCGTGAAGTGGTGTGAATGAGGCTAACATGTGCTTTTAAATATCCCGCTTCCGTGGTCCGCTTAACAGCCATTGGGCGCGCGCGAGGCGGGACTCCGGCCAGAGACCGCATCATCGGGCACTCCCGGAAGTGACGCGAGCAATTCCCGTGTCGTCACACAGGATGCGCGCGTCACGCCGTATGGAGGCCGGCCGACGCTGGCATGGTAGGAGTGACGCTGCGCGTGCGTGCCGCTGAAGTGGCAACCTTGCTGTCTTGCCCGGGCCACACACCCGGACGCTGTCAGTTAGTTGCTCCTTTGCTACTTCTCCTTCCTTCCACTTTCACCTCCAAACACTATCTGCTCTGCACTCAAGCTCTGCCTGAGCTAAACTGACTACAGTTTCCTGCCTCCAGGACTGTGAACTCCTCGGTGGGCGGGACCAACTGCCTGGCCCACCCCCTGGTGTGGACATCAGCCCCTGGAGGAAGGCAACAAGGGTTTTGTGTCTGACTTCGGTGTGCCTGACCGGGAGTGTGGGGTGTGTTGTGCTGTTCTCTGTGGCCCCTGGCTTGTCCAGGGCGCCACACCTGCATCCCCGTGAGGATGCAGTTCCCTGTGGTGCCCTGAGTGTCTCAGAGGCACTACACATTACTGAGTAAGGAGGGGGTGTTGACCAAAGGAGCCAAGATGAGCACTGGGTTTCAACACCATCAGAGATATTGACTATTATGATTACATGGGGTTGGGATCGGCTATGGGTCGTTCTCACATTTATGTACAACCACCAGAAAATTTGTGCTTTAGAAATTTCCAAATGGTGCAAAAAAGGTTGCAAAATGAGATGGCGGCACAAGCCCCCTCAAAAACCGCAACCATAACTTCATCCAACCCTATTCTCGGATTATTAGAAACTCCTTTATGTGCCATATACTCATTTCTAAGTCTGAAAAATCAAGTTTTAAATCTGGCATACACCATGCAAATTATCCAGGACTAGTCCAACAGGGCATTGATTCCACCAGACCAGTCCTGACTTTGATTTCAAATGGGAGAGGGCAACAACACCATCACGGGTCTGCAATTCTCACACTTACATGAAATATTCTGCCTTCCTGGCCATGCACAGTGCAGCCACGTGTACCCTCCCCAGCTTTACAGTGGAGTGACTTGAAGCTCATGGGCCCCAATGCAAAAGTTATAACAGTACCCCTAATTATTGCAAATCCTTGATAGCATTAGTCTTTTTCGATAAGCCAATGGGTCTTTTGGGACCCCTAGGCTCCAGGACCCAGGTGCGATTTCAACCCCTGCACCTATTGTAGTTACACCCCTGCCAGTGGGGCATTAATGATACCAATCCCGCTTTATTGCTGCTGGCTACACAGTGGGATGGGCATATGTGGCGTTCCTGAGGCTTCAGTCGCCACAGAGGTAGTGCACCTCCGCCAGAGGTGAGGCGCTCCATCCTGGGTAAGGAAGAGGTCATCCACCAGTATGCACACAAAACACAACACTCTAAATTGGCAGCTCCCCATTGGATCAGGGTTAGGGCTTGGTGCCATTGTGACGCCCTGGACCCTAGGGGTCACAGGTAATTACATCAACCACATACACAAACACCCCCATCCCCTGTGAGGTCACACACATGGCACCCGAAAGGGAGACCGGATGCCTCCCTCAGGGCTAGTAGAGCACAACAGGTGGGCGCAGTCAGGCGGAAAGGCACGCCCACCTAGTAGACTACTGTTCTGGGGCAGGAAGTTCAGACAGACAAGTTTTGAGTTGACAGTGAGTGGTAGTGGAGCAGCTGTCAGGGACCCGGGTAGGAGCCTGGGCCCCTTGGAAAACGTCAGGCAGGCAGACGGTGGTGGCCGTCTGCAGGAGTACCGGTACAGCAACCAGCGGAACCGTATGGACCGGGCCTGGGTTGGAGCCCGCCGGTCCTGAACCAGGGAGTCAACCGTGTACCGGAGCACCAGAAACCGGGTACTCAGACCCCATCCTAGCTTAGAAGCCACTGAGTATAGGCAAATTGACTGATTGCTGGCTGGACCTCACGGGTTCATCCACACCCAAAGTCCCGAAAGAAGGCAAAAGCCCACCGAGACCGGGTGAGCGCCACTGCCAAGGGCCAAACACCCGACGGGCCAGCGCCTGTGGGCAACCGAGGGCTCCTCCAGCAGCTCCTCCACCCGTATCCCCACCCCCGACACCGGTGGCAGAGTACGTCCCGGGCGCTCATGGGAAGCTGCTTGAGGAGGCTGGCCTGGACTTGCAATGGAACCTGGCCGCGCTGTGCCCGTTCCCCGAAGGGACCCGTTACCGGTCGGCACCTGAACCAGAGGCGATGCCGGAGGCCCCGGAAGTGGCCACGCCCAAAAGTGCCCAGGCTCCAGCAACTCGCCCGGTCAAGAAGGCCCAGAAGGCAAGACAAGCCGCTCCAGGGTCGCGGGCCTCGGCTGAGGCTCCGCGGGGAGGCAGCTGCAAAGCAGCAGAGCCGGCCGGCTTGGCCAGATCCCCACTGATGTAGACCCCGGGCATGCAAACCCACCATATTGGGAGCAGCAGCCCAACCAGCTGAGCCGGGAGACTGCGGCCAGAGAAAGGAAGAGGGAGGAGGTCCTAGCCTGCACCATTGAAGGAAAGAAGCACCTGAGGAGTGCTGGATATTGGGTGCGGGGCCCGACCTACCAGGGCCAGGTCCGGCGATTCAACAAAGACAAGGGCTGGGGATTCTTATACGACCCTGGTCTGGAAACGGAGGTGTTCTTTTCCCGGCGGGATGTGAATGCCCACCTCCCGTTTGAGCACCCGGACCACGACCTTCTGCCTGGAGATTTGGTGCACTACACCAGGCACCGAGGGGAGAGGGGCTGGTTTGCCCTGGATCTCCGGAGTGGCAGACAGCCCCCTCCTCCACCGTACACCCCCGATGTGGAGGTTGAGGAAGAGCTGGAGTAAGCTGGTAGCCCGTTAGCTACAAAAGGACCCGTCCCTGTTGGGACTTGAGTTTGAAAACCCCGTTTACCCTGTTGCGTGAGTGACTGCTCATGGACAAGGCCGTGGACTTGCCGGCCACCCAAAAACTTTTGGGCTTGTAAATATTGCCCTATCCCCCTTTAGCATGCCTTCCTGTTCCGTTGGCCTCTGGAGAGGCAGATTGGAGGTAGGACCCGCAGCAGAGTAGGCTGGGGTCCGGTCACCACCGGGACCGGTGACCATCCTCCAGGGAGCCCTTGACAACTGCCGGGTGTGCCGCACCATACCCGTTCCCGCCTGGGTGACCTTCCATGTTCCTGTTTCCGGACTGGGGAAAAGGGGTGCTGCCCATTTCTTAGGGGCAGCATCAAGGCTAGGTTGTTTGGGTGGGAAAGGCGGAAGAACATGAACCCGTTCCGGTTAATAAAGTTTGAAACGTTAAAATGCCTCCCGTTATGGGAAGACCTTCAGTAACCATAGTTTGTATAAATGTTATTATAATTGTAAGTGTTTTCCTGTTTTTTCCCGTTTTTACAGTTGAAAAATAAAAAGAAACTGGAGTTGGTCGGGCAGCCCGCGGACGGTCTGCATTAAACCAAGGGGGTATGTGATGCCCTGGACCCCAGGGGTCACAGGTAATTACATCAACCACATACACACACCCCCCCATCCCCTGTGAGGTCACACACATATCACCCGAAAGGGAGACCTGATGCCTCCCTCAGGGCTAGTAGAGTGCACCAGGTGGGCGGAGTCAGGTGGAAAGGCACGCCCACCGAGGAGACTACTGTCCTGGGGCAGGAAGTTCAGACAGACAAGTTTTGAGTTGACAGTGAGTGGTAGTGGAGCAGCTGTCAGGGACCCAGTATGAGCCTGGGCCCCTTGGAAAACGTCAGGCAGGCAGACGGTGGTGGCCGTCTGCAGGAGTACCGGTGCAGCAACCGGCGGAACCGTACGGACCGGGCCTGGGTTGGAGCCCGCCGGTCCCGAACCGGGGAGTCAACCGTGTACCGGAGCACCAGAAACCGGGTACTCAGACCCTGTCCTAGCTTAGAAGCCACTGAGTATAGGCAAATTGACTGATTGCTGGCTGGACCTCACGGGTTCATCCACACCCAAAGTCCCGAAAGAAGGCAAAAGCCCACCGAGACTGGGTGAGCGCCACCGCCAAGGGCCAAGCACCCGACGGCCAAGTGCCTGCGGGCAACCGAGGGCTCCTCTGGCAGCTCAACGTCGGGGAGCAGGCTACCACTGCTTAGGCAGGGGGGCCGAAACACAACATCCAGAGGTGCACGGGAAAAGGGGCCACCATCAACCCCACAGGGGACATCAGCAGCCGGCCGTGGCAACCGACCACATCCAAACTTTGGTTTACCAGTGACTCTGAGTGTGAATTAATCGTGAGTACACCAGTGCCATCCGGGCACGACACTACACCGCGGCACAGCACCCTGCACCCAGACAACATCGGCGCTTCAGTCCCCAACCGCACCGGGGCCCCGGGACACACCGCCGCTACCCACTGAGGGGCTAACATTTAGGCTGCGGCCGCAACACCGATCCTGGACGAGCCCGCCTTCACTCCAGCTGCAGCGGTGGTGCATCCCATCACCACGATCCGTGGGTGGCGTCCCGACCCGTTGGACGACAGCGCGGCCCTCCCCGGCTGCGCGCCTCGTTCCACACCACCACCACCACCCCGCTACCTCTACCCTCTAACAGAGTGACGTGGCCCCCGGTCCGGAGGCGCTCGTGCCACCGACAACCCGAGCCCGGACCTCGAGCGGCTTGGCCCGAGCAAGCGGAAGAAGCAGGCCGGGCCCCCCTCAGGGCGGTACACCATTAATGCTATGTATAGCCACCACTGGTGGTGGTACCTCCGTCCCCCTAATCCGACCAACCTGGGGGTGGAGTCTAGTTAGTGAAGGGACACTGTAGTGACAGAGAGGAGTTGAAAAGGAGCAGTGGAGGAGTGAAGACCTGTGGTCTGGAGCTGGTGCAGCTCGACCTAGGCACAAGACAGAAAGGGTCCTAGAGTCCATGGGAAGTGCACCTTACTCCCATGGCCTCATTCCACGTGCGACATATTGGAGTGGAGGGACTGGTCCCTAGACTAGAGGAGAAGAACCAACATGCTCTGCTAATAAAACCAGAGGATAAGGACACATCTGGTACCAAAGCCAACTTCCCACACGAATCCGCTAGAAGGTGACCACATAGGGCCAAGTGATTGAGCTTCAAGCCACTCAACAGGGCTCGCGGACACCGGCTCAGGGCACTGTGTGCGTAGGCATGGGACAGGTGGGAGAGATGTCAGCGCAGGAAGACGACCAGGGAAGGTACATAAGAAAGATGCACCGGTCTTGACTTCCGAACTACCCGGGATTGACTGGAGCCCATCACGGTGAAACCCAGCACTCCAAAGGCGGTCACTGACTAGTCGTGTTACCTTGGCACCTGCTACAGTGAGTAAAAACCTTGAGACTGCATCCCTGTGTCGCTCCGTTATTTGCCTGCGCCTCCGGCCCTGCACCCCCGCCATCAAATACTACTACCCCCATCCGCCCTGGGGCCCAGCTCTACCTGTGGAGAGCTATACCAACCATGCCCCAGAGGCCCCTTCCCGCAGCGGCGGCACCTATGTGACGCCCTGGCAAAACCAGGTAATCACAAAAGTTGTACATCCTCCTTGTTACCACCAGAAACCCACACTTAGGCATACCACACGACCATTAAATCCTAGCCACCCCCTCATGATAATAAAGACACACCAGTGGGCGGTATCAGGTGGTTGTGAACGCCCACCTAGGGGTCCTGAGGTGTCAGGGGCAGGAACACGTCAGTGAGTTTGGAGTTTGAAGTCCAGTCAGTTGGAGCTGACAGTTGTAGTGGAGTATTGAGTGGAAGTCAAGTACAGACTGTGCAGTGTAGTCAGGGGTAGGAGCCCTTGGACTACCCGGCTAGGTGGCAGACGGTGAACAGGGCCACAGGCAACGGAGATCCGGTAGCGGGAGACCTAAAGTGGACTGGGGCAGGGTTGTAGACCACCGATGCCGACAGCGGGAATCCATTCCTGAGGCCGTGCACAGTCGGGGTGCCTGGAACCTAGGGAGAGGAAGGTTGCAAGCCCCTCTCCAATTAACCAGCGGGGGACAAGGTTCCAGACTTTGTCCCATTAACTGCCCAGATAGAGCCAAATGGAAGCCCATCGCGGGGGATAGGGTGTCCGTCTGAACCCACTGAAATCCCAAGGGTCAGCTTTCGCGGGCCACAGCTCCCAACACACATAGAACCGAGAGTGGACTTCTCCGTTCCAAGCGAAGTCGTTCAAAAAGTAAAGACAAACACAAAGTGCAGGAGGAAGGGATACCTGTTCATCAATCTGGGTGTGGGACCCGAATTCACCCTCCTAAGGGAGCCGGCCACTGGCAACTTGGTTTACTACTGGACTTGTGTGAAATTACTGAACTGTGAGTACACCATCATCCCCCGGGCCAGCCACCTCCAGCAGCCATCACTTCTGTGTTCGATCCTCGGGCCCCGGGACTACACCTCCCCTGCCCGTGGAGGGGATCCTATCTTGCTGCCCCACTCCATCAGCCCAGGGCGCCCCATCACTAGGCAGCAGCGGTGCCACCATCCCTCACTGCAACCCACGGGTGGCGTCACAGACACAACAACTCCCCTGTAAATATCCCCCTTTCCGATGGTTGTGAGGACGGGCGGCTGTGCGAGCCCGGGTCCGTTCACCACTCGAGCCGCAGCAGCGAACCCGGATCCAAGCAGGCCCCCGAGAAGAAGAGGCGGCGGCCCCCGCCCGCAACACCTATCTTGCTGCATACCACAGGTGGCGTCACGAATAACTATTATAAACTCTCTCTTTTTACTGACACCGCCAGGGTCACGGAAGCGGGCCTAGCCGCTCTGCAGTGTCCCAGAAACAGTATCCGTGGCCCGGTAACGAGTAACCCACACGGCCCCGGCGCAGGCGCGTCAAATCATTAACATCTATGTCAGCATGCACCATGTGCTGATGGAGCCGGGGAGCATACACTTGGCTTCATTGTGTATGGTGTACTGCTTACCGCGAAGGTAGTACTGTAGTGAGCAAAAGTGGACCCCAGGAGGACCCCGGGCTTACCCTTTAGTAGATGGGGCTTGAATAAGGAGGCACAGCCGGGTTGGACAGGCATTGTCTCTGGAGTAGCAAGGACTACGGGGGGAGCTGGGGCTGGAGGCACGGCCGGGTAGAGAAAGCATAGTCTCTGGTGTAGCAAGAACTACCAAGGTAGCTGAGGCTGGAGACATGGCCAGGATGACTGCGGCAGATGGCACAGCCGAGAATGACAGGCAGGGTCACTGGCAAGACTGGCACACCGGGGTAGTCAAGGCAAAGGGCACAGCCAAGTTGGGCACGGTCACTAGTATCGCCAGGGAATAACCGTCAGGTAGGAGGAATCAACAGTATTGGATGGACAGGACAGAGAAGGGGACCTGATAACAGCGTGGAAGTACAGCGTATCCCTGCAGGATGGGAGAGCAAGGAGTGCAGGGATGCAGCGTTACATTTGGCCATTGCATTCATTTGTAAGAGGTGCAGTGATTTGATAGTGACACCTCCCCCATTGCATGTGACGCGCCCCACCCACTTTAAAAGAGTGGGGGATATTTACAGGGGATAGGTTGTGATGCCACCCGTGGTATGCAGCAAGATATGGGCTGCCGCTGCCATTCAGTTCCCCTGGGGTCAGTGGTGATGCAGAAGAGGTGGTTCAGCTCTCCACAGGTAGAGCTTAAAGGCCCCGTCACACACTGAGATAAATCTTTGGCAGATCTGTGGTTGCAGTGAAATCATGGACATATTGTTCCATTTGTACACAGCGACAAACCTGCCACTGATTGACCACAATTTCACTGCAATCACAGATCTGCCGCAGATTTATCTCTGTGTGTGACAGGGCTTTAACCGCAGGGCAGGTGATCGTGTATGATACACGGTGTAATGTTTACACTGATGTAGGGTTAGTGGCGCAGGCAATGACTTCAGGACACAGCAGAGTGCAGTCACGAGGTGTTTATTCACGGTTGGCAATTCCAGGTTATCACAGCTGGCTGGTCAGTGCTGAGTTCTGTGGTAACGGGGTCCAGTCAAACCCCGGGTAACTTGGAGGCACTTGTCCAGTGTCCCTTTCTGTAAAAGCCTTCTCAGGTCGTCTTCCTGTGCTGGCCTCTCCCGCCTATCCCGCGCCTCGCACACAGTGCCCTGAGTCAGTGGCGGTGGATCCTTTCTTGGACGGATTCTTGCTCTGTTCCCTGGTCCTATCTGGTCACCTTCCAGTGGATTTGTGTGTGGTAGCAGTTTTGACACATAAAGATACCTCAGCCTCCGGTTTGCTAGCTGAGTCTGGTTGTTCTCCACTAGTCTAGGGGCCGGTTCCCCCTTGCGGTCTAGTCTCTCTATACTGGTATGTCAGATGTGGATGCGAGCCCACGGGTGGATCTCTTACTGCCCGTGACTCTGGGACCCCTTCTTCCTTATTTTCTTCTTCCCTGTCCTAGGATGAGCTCCTCCAGCCCCAGTCCTCAGGACCTCTCTTCACCTTACATCATTTGCCTTCACTTTCCAACTACTTCTCTCATTCTGTGTCTAACTTGTTCTCTCTAGTTTTCACTTTTCTACTCCACACTCCGTTCTAAAGTGTCCATCCACTAACCAACCCCACCCCCAGGCTGGCCCCGGGATTGTGCTCTCCCTAAGGAGCAATCTCTGGAGTGGTGTAGAAATGTTAAGAGTGTATGTGTGTACAACGGCCTGTGACCTCCTCCTTACCAGAGAATGGGATATCACACCACTGGCTGAGGTGCAGTACCTCTGTGGCGACTGGACCCTCAGGGGCGCCACACATGATTACAAAATCCGAGACTGGACTAGTCCTCCCTAATTTGCAAACTCCAAGCCAGATTTATAACTTGATTTTTTTTAAAACATAGAGGACCCTGATATCCAGGAATAGGCTTATATAAAGTCATGGCGGCAGTTCTGGAGAAGCTGGTTAGATGATATTGTTCCTATATTATATGTTATAATTGTGCCTCCGTAATCTTGGACGTTTTATAGCCCCGATACACAACGCAGATACAAAGCATATTTGGAGGAAAGCGAATTTACACTACATTGTGCCATAAACTTAAGTGAAATGACTATACTGCTCGGAGCTACTGTTTTAATGGCTGCCTTTATTTACCTAGGAAAATAATGCCTTATAAATCAACAGTCATCCAATTACTTTAAAGCCTCACTAAAGATCTTAATGAGGTTCGATGACCATATACATACTTACAAGCGATTTATGACCTGCAGTACACAAGTGTTACCTCTGGGTGGCGGTATTTACCTGTAGTGAAATTTGGGAATTTCACAATGACCTCATTTAACTCTTTCTTCGCAGTGAATAAATGTTTGCATTCCTAGGGAAGAAGTTAATAGACCGTATTTGGGGTGCGAAAGCGTTAACAAAGGTACATGTCACTGTTCACGTACACAGTGTGCACCCGTCAGCCTTTGTTCCTGTGTTATCTCATAGCAATCTGCTTATCGTCTCTTTTTTGAGGCTTCTTCCTCTTGCGGAGGAATATATTGACTGGCACCCTTCCTGGGCACACAGATACTCCTGTGACCCTACAAGAAGGGGTAAATATGACTATTATGAACCTCTAGCCTTCAATGTAAACCCCACCTAATGAAAAAATGAGGGATAAATGTCACCTTTGGATGTCCGCAGAAGGATCCAGCATGGTTCTCCAGCTCATACCTTGTGAGTGGTTATTACAGTCTTTGATGTTACAATAACACAATGTAAAAAAATAAATGAATCAATAAAAAAACCTAAAAAAACCCCTAAAATAATACAACGCACAATAGGCACTGAACGGCCAAGGGATTGGGTTGCTTTATGAGGTCATTATCTATTTTCCTCCATCCAAACAACACTTGTGGGAGCCATTGATGTGCTCAATACCAGGGTGTAGACGCAAATAACACTTAAAGGTCCAGTCACACTAAACAACTTACCAGCGATCCCAACAACGATAGGGATCGCTGGTAAGTTGCTAGGGGGTTGCTGGTGAGATGTCACACTGCTACGCTCCAGCGATCCCACCAGCAACCTGACCTGGCAGGGATTGCTGGAGCGTGGCTACACGAGTTGCTGGTGAGCTCACCAGCAACCAGTGACCAGCCCCCAGCGCCGCGTGGAAGATGCTGCGCTTGGTAACTAAGGTAAATATCGGGTAACCAATCCGATATTTACCTTGGTTACCAGCGCACGGAGCTACACGTGCAGAGAGCAGGGAGCAGCGCACACTGAGCGCTGGCTCCCTGCTCTCCTAGTACAGCACACATCGGGTTAATTACCCGATGTGTGCTGCAGCTACATGTGCAGAGAGCAGAGAGCAGCGCACAATGCTTAGCGCTGGCTCCCTGCTCTCCTAGTACAGCACACATCGGGTTAATTACCCGATGTGTGCTGCAGCTAAATGTGCACAGAGCAGGGAGCAGCGCACACTGCTTAGCGCTGGCTCCCTGCTCTCCTACTTACAGCACACATCGGGTTAATTAACCCGATGTGTCCTGCAGCTACATGTGCACAGAGCAGGAGCCGGCACTGACAGTGAGAGCAGCGGAGGCTGGTAACAAAGGTAAATATCGGGTAACCAAGGACAGGGCTTCTTGGTTACCCGATGTTTACATTGGTTACCAGCCTCCGCAGAAGCCGGCTCCTGCTGCCTGCACATTTAGTTGTTGCTGTCTCGCTGTCACACACAGCGATCTGTGCTTCACAGCAGGACAGCAACAACTAAAAAATGGCCCAGGACATTCAGCAACAACCAACGACCTCACAGCAGGGGCCAGGTTGTTGCTGGATGTCACACACAGCAACATCGCTAGCAACGTCACAAAAGTTGTTCCTTAGCAGCGATGTTGCTAGCGATGTTGCTTAAGCGGGCTTTACACACTGCGATATCGCCCGAATTTTGTCGTTGGGGTCACGGTTTTGGTGACGCACTTCCGCAATCGTTAGCGATATAGCTTTGTGTAACAGCGTTCAGCGATGTAAAATCGTCGCAAAAGCGTGATTTATCGCTAATCGGCTACACGGGTCCTAATTCCCAAAAATCGTTACTTCAGCAGTAACGAGGTTGTTCCTCGTTCCTGCGGCATCACACATCGCTGCGTGTGACGCCGCAGGAGCGAGGAACGTCTCCCTACCTGCCTCCCGGCCGCTATGCGGAAGGAAGGAGGTGGGCGGGATGTTACGTCCCGCTCATCTCCGCCCCTCCGCTGCGATTGGGCGGCGGTTCAGTGACGTCGCTGTGACGCCGCACGGACCGCCCCCTTAGAAAGGAGGCGGTTCGCCGGTCACAGCGACGTCGCCGGACAGGTAAGTATGTGTGACGGCTCTGGGCGATGTTGTGCGGCACGGGCAGCGATATGCCCATGTCGCGCAACAGATGGGGGCGGGTACGCACACTAGCGATATCGGGACCGATATCGCAGTGTGTAAAGTAGCCTTTAGTGTGACGGGGCCTTAAGGCTTAGAGCGAGAACTTCCCCATGAAATTAACATTTGTTTTATCAACGATAATGACGACCATACTTTTTTTATATATCTTTATGGAGGTCACAGTTGTGTTTTGCAAACATAATCTTCTGCTTTTCTTCGCACCATCAGGGTTAGAGGGAAGCAGCCACATTAAACGCGCAGTCTCTATGTTATAGAGCAGGAGGAGATGAGCAGATTGATCTGAAGGTTTGTTGAAGTACAACTTGTACTACTTGTTGGCTTAGGAGTCCAGTGGGCGGAGCTACTTACTAAATGACTACATAGTCATTACAAACAAGATAGCCCACTGGACTCCTAATCATATAGTAGGAACTTTAATGAATGAATTACAAGATGCATTGAATATTTTTCCACAAAACATATATATATATATATATATGTATATATATATACTAGAAGGTGGCCCGATTCTACGCATCGGGTATTCTAGAATTTATGTATTGTGTAGTTCATGTATGATTTTTGTTATATATATATATATAGATGTTGTTGTGTGTAGTTACCAAGTGTTTGTGTAGGGCGCTGTACATGTTCTGGGTGTTGTCTGGGTGTGATGGGGGGTGAGAGCGGTGTTGTATGTGTGTTGCGTTATTTGTGGAGTGCTGTGTGTCTGTAGCGTTGTGTGTGTGTGTTGCGCGGTTTGTGTGTGTGTGGTGTGTTTTGGGGGGAGGTATGTTTTGTGCAATGTGTGTGTTGTGCGGTATGTGCGTATATTTGTGTGTGCCGCGGTGTTTGTGTGTTGGGTGTTGTGTGTGCGCAGCGTTATCTGTGTGTGTGGGTGTCTGTGTAGGGCAGTTGTTTGTGGTTCCCAGTGTGTGTGGTGTGTTGTGCAGTGCGCGCGCGTGTGTGTGTGTGTTGGGGGGAGGTGTGCACTTCCCATCGTGCTCCATCCCCCATGCAGCGTACTCCCCATCGTGCTCCATCCCCCATGCAGCGCACTCCCCATCGTGCTCCATCCCCTATGCTGCGCACTCCCCATCGTGCTCCATCTCCCATGCTGTGCACTCCCAAATGTGCTCCATCCGCCATGCTGCGCACTCCCAAACGTGCTCCATCCACCATGCTGCGCACTCCCAAACGTGCTCCATCCGCCATGCTGCGCACTCCCAAACGTGCTCCATCCGCCATACTCCGCACTCCCCATCGTGCTGCATCCCCCATGCTGCGCACTCCCAAACGTGCTCCATCCGCCATGCTGCGCACTCCCAAACGTGCTCCATCCGCCATGCTGTGCACTCCCAAACGTGCTCCATCCGCCATGCTGCGCACTCCCAAACGTGGTCCATCCGCCATGCTGCGCACTCCCAAACGTGCTCCATCCGCCATACTCCGCACTCCCCATTGTGCTGCATCCCCCATGCTGCGCACTCCCAAACGTGCTCCATCCGCCATGCTGCGCACTCCCAAACGTGCTCCATCCGCCATGCTGTGCACTCCCAAACGTGCTCCATCCGCCATGCTGCGCACTCCCAAACGTGGTCCATCCGCCATGCTGCGCACTCCCAAACGTGCTCCATCCGCCATGCTGCGCACTCCCAAACGTGGTCCATCCGCCATGCTGCGCACTCCCAAATGTGCTCCATCCGCCATGCTGCGCACTCCCAAACGTGCTCCATCCGCCATGCTGCGCACTCCCAAACGTGCTCCATCCCCCATGCTGCGCACCCCCCATCGTGCTCCATCCCCCATGCTGCACCAGCATCAGCCTCTCTACCCGCAGCATCAGCTTCTCTGCCCGCAGCATCAGCCTCTCTCCTCCCAGCATCAGCCTCTCTCCTCCCAGCATCAGCCTCTCTGTCCCCAGCATCAGCCTCTCTGTCCCCAGCATCAGCCTCTCTCATCCCAGCATCAGCCTCTCTCCTCCCAGCATCAGCCTTTTCTGTCCCCAGCATCAGCCTCTCTCCTCCCAGCATCAGCCTCTCTCCTCCCAGCCTACCCCAGCCTCAGCCTCCCCCAGCATCAGCCTCTCTCCTCCCAGCATCAGCCTCTCTCCTCCCAGCATCAGCCTTTTCTGTCCCCAGCATCAGCCTCTCTCCTCCCAGCCTACCCCAGCCTCAGCCTCCCCCAGCATCAGCCTCTCTCCTCCCAGCATCAGCCTCTCTCTTCCCAGCATCAGCCTCTCTCCTCCCAGCCTACCCCAGCCTCAGCCTCCCCCAGCATCAGCCTCTCTCCTCCCAGCATCAGCCTCTCTCCTCCCAGCATCAGCCTCTCTCCTCCCAGCCTACCCCAGCCTCAGCCTCCCCCAGCATCAGCCTCTCTCCTCCCAGCATCAGCCTTTTCGGTCCCCAGCATCAGCCTCTCTTCTCTCAGCCTCCCCATCCCAGCCTTCCCCAAGATCAGCCTCTCTCCTCCCAGCCTCCTCCAGCACCCCGTGCTCCTCTGCCGACACTCACAGATCCGATCGCATACACTCACACACACCCGATCGCATACACTCACACACACCCGATCGCATACACTCACGCACACACACATTGATGATATTGCACATACGCGCTTATACTCACAACATCCGGAGATACCACATGCTTCTGGCCATGAGATCCTCCGGCAGGTCCTGGAAGCTCACAGCACAGTATCGCCGACGAGAAGCAAGCGATATCCCAGGATGTTGTGAGTATGTGGATGCGATGTGATGTGTGTGTGAGGTGTGTGTGAGAGTGAGTGTGATCTGATGTGTGTGTGTGTGTGCTGTTATGTGTGTGCGTGTGTGTATGTTCCGCCGCTGCAGGACCTTGATGCGCTGGAAACTATGCTACCATGGTTACCAGCGTATCTCGTCCCCCGCTCGCACGGGAGCCCATACAAGCATACGCCGGCCAGCCCCAGCAATGCGTGGGTATCTGTCGGCTGGTTTGGCGGCGTACGCTGATGTGGGCTCCCAGGGGTACAGTACTCACCTGGTAGTCGTGGCTCCCTGACCGTGTCGGTTCGGGGAATGCGTGGGGGGGGCGGGGCCAGAGCTAGCGTGCATTGCGTGAGGGGGGCGGGGCGTGGCCGAGTTGCCAATGCCTGCAGGGTGCCGGGGCGAGAGGCCAATCTGTGGGGGGGCGGAGCCTGGGCGAGCGGCCGGCCAATCCGTGTGGGGGCGCAGCCTGGGCGAGCGGCCAATCCGTGCGGGGGGGCGGGGCCATGGCGAGCCCAGCGGCCAATCAGCTTTGTGTCACCGTAAGGACACATTTTTGGAGCAAGACAGACAGACAGACAGACAGACAGACAGAATAAGGCAATTATATATATATATATATATATATATATATATATCTGCTTCTCCCGATCTCTTGTTGTCACAGATGATTGCCTGGCCAATGTGATAGGTGTCACATTAACGGATGTGAACCCACTGCTCTATGCCTTACCCTGACTAAGTACCTACATGATTTTCACAATTGCCTCTGATGGTGAGCAGGGGATTGGGCTGCCAGTATACACCAGGTACATCTCCAGGCCAGTCACTGGTACTGCAGCAGCTGACCTCAAAAGTAAGGGAAGCAGGTACGGAGTGCAGTCAGCACTAAGCAGGTACAGGAAATGGACTGAATGGGCAGGTACAGGTACAGGAAGAAGAAGGGTCAGGTTTAGGTTTAGAAGAAAGGTGTGCCAGTTTCAGGTATGGGAGACAGGTGAGACTGGCAGGACGGGACTGGAGCAATCAGACAATAGATGGAACCGGAGACTAACAGGAATGAATACAGACTAGAGCACTGACATCAACAGGAACCCTAGAAACTTAATTGCTGAGGCACCTCCCTACAGGGAAGGTGCCTTAAATACTCTGTGTCTCCCTGCAATAGGCTGGGGAACACTACTGAGTGCATGTGTGGCGTCCCTGAGTCTCAGTCGCCACAGGAAATTGCATCTGGTTTAAGTTGTAATTCTCTCCCGGTTGAGAAGAGGTTAATCATTGGTTTCTGGTTTCTGTACTCACACAGAACATCCATCTAGCATGAGTCACCACACACAGGAAACCAGGCTTGGAAAACCCCTAGCACTGCTGAGTCATTCCTGAGGGGGGGGGGCTGTTCTCAATGAGTAAGATACACATGGACAGTTTCACTTTAGTGACAGTACAGCCTAGGACAGAGAACAGAGCAGACAGCCTTGCGTGCAGCATCTAGCAAGCTGGCCCGGGGATGGGAGATAGGTGGAGAAAGTCCTAGAGCCAGGGGCCACAACACCGCACTGAGTCTGCAGGAATCAGACTGTAAGGGGGTGAGAGACAGAGGCAGCCGGTGGAGATATGGGGACAAAAGGAGTACGGTCGCCGGGAGAGTACGATGTGAGTACTCACGGGACCGCGCACTGGGGGGGTGCAGAGCCCTAGTTCAGGAAGACGCTTCAAGCTCACCTGATAAATCTGCCCGTTGAGGGAATCCTCATGGTTCCTCACCAACGTTAGTGTCCAGGGCACAGCAGCAAAGAGGGAACCCGGGAACTGGGACAGAGGTCCACCCCAAGAGAGATTCAAGTTGCCTCCTATACGGGCCAGGACTGTGATGACAGGAGGGGACCCACCAATTACAGAAGGGTGCAAGGAGGAAGGTCTCACACATTTTCACAGACATCGGTGATTACCTCTGATTTACCTGGGACTGGTTGGAGTCCATCCATGGTGGCAGAGAGTGGCACCTCTGGGGCACCTTTAGAACTGTGAGTAAACGGAACTTTGAACTGCAGCCCCCTGTGTGGTCCTTGTCATTGCCGGCGGAGCTACCCCACGCTTCGGCACCATCAGCCATCCCCATCGTCCTCATCCTCCCAGGGGCTCGCTCCACCTGTGTGGAGCTGGACTATTTGTGCTGTGTTAACATCAGCCCCGGAGGAGAGTAACATCTCGCGGTGGCAGCTAATTCCTGGCTGCACACCATGGGTGGCACTGCAAAGCATCCCCCATCCCCATCCAACACCGCTTCTGGGAGAGGAAAAGTCGCAGGAAGGGTCAGCGGTGGAGAAGGCTGAGACCCCAGTCACCGCTGCAACCGGTGGCGCCTTCCAGGGACCCTTCACCCTCCTTCCAACCCACTCTACACCGGACAACCTTGCACCTGTTTGTTTGTCATTTACATGTAGCCAACGGGACCACGGAGCCGGGTCACGCCAGTCACAGCAAAACCCACAAAACCACTGGCCCCATGACGAGTAACCCCTTAGGCCCCGTGGAGTGCTACAATTAGCGCTGCGAGCAGGGTTTCATGCCCACAACCACGGGTACTGCGTGCCTTAAAAACTTTCCATCTGGTGGCACAAACTGTAGTTTAATGTTCTGTGATTAATGGACTGTGCAGGAACTGCTTGCCCACCATTGACCATCTTGGCACGAGGAAAAGAAGGGCGTGCCATTGTGGGTGGAGCCCAGAAAGAGCGCGAAAGAGGGCCCCACTGCTAGAATGTCTAATGACTTGTTTTTTTTAAAATGGCTTGAGTTATGCCAATGTTTCTTTTTCCTTTCTTTTCTTCTCCTCCTTTTTCTTCTTTTCCCTCCTGCTTCTTCCTTTCCTTTCTTGGGTCCCGGTAAAAGGGACATGTTAATTCGTTGAGCTATGAAAAGAATTGCGGTGTAATTTCTTCTTGCAGCCCCGGAGTGCTGAGTTTCGCTCTGGGGGAATGTAGTGCCCCTGAGACTGGTCACTACAAGGTATATCATTATATCCTTCCCGGGCAGGAAGAGGTTAACCCGGTAAGTTTACACACACCTCACATCACCATACAGCAGGGATGCCCTCCCCAATGGGGACTGGGTTCAGGTTTGGGTCATTATGGGCACCCCCCTTAACGTGCTGGGTCCATTGTAGGTAACAGGATGCCAGTCAGCCTAGGGGCTGGACCTGGAGAATCAGGGTCAGGGAGAAGCAGTCACTAGGAAAGAATTAATAATTTCTCTCACATACCTCATCTAACACAGTCAGGAAGTGACCCAGCCAGTTCCTAGCAGACACAGGCACTGGGGGAACTCCAGGTCACCATAACAATGAACTGGATCCTTGCAAGGGTGGGGGGGAAGGAGTAGGAGTAAGTTACAAAGCAGACAGGAAGTCGAGGTCAGTTCCAGTCAGACAGAGACAGAGCAGACACAATGTGGAGTAGCTCCATGAGGGGTTGCTGCCAGGCACCCCTCAGGGAGGCAGAACAGAACCATCTGGGATGTAACATCGCACCAACCTCTGCAGGAGTCTCCTGCAGAGGGGAGCCAGTCAGACCGGGGCTAGTAACACCTGGAGGGATGGGACCCGGTACCAGTAATTGTGGGCTCGAGGCGGACGGTTGCCAGGCTGAGTACGGTGTGCGTACTGACTGGACCAAGCAGAGGCAGGGTGTAGTGCCCTAGTTTAGGAGGCCTTTCAAGCTCACCTGATAAATCTGCCTGGTGAGGGGACCATCAAGGACCTCACCGACGTTAGTGTCCGGGGCACAGCAACAAAGAGGGAACCCGGGGAACGGGGACAGAGGTCCAGCCCAATAGAGGTTCAAGCTGCCTGCCATACGGGCCAAGACAGAGAGAGAGAGCGAGCAGATGGAGATCCCCAGAACGCTTCAGGCCACGGGGACCCACCAAATACAGAGTTGTGCATGGAGGAGAGAGCCCACCGATTACCGGACCGGACCTCAGACCTGCTCGGGATTGACCGGAGTCTCTGACGGCAAGGACCAGCACCTGGGGCACGATACCATCTTAACCAGAGAATAAAAACATCTGTAACCCGCACCCGGTGACTCTGTGAGTAAATGCCGCCGCCCTGCGCTCCGGCGCTCCCGTCGACTACTGCCCCATTCCCGCCAACCTCCCGGGGTCCCGCTCCACCTGTGGGGAGCGATACCATCGGGGCTGTACCCAACACATACCTGCCCCAGAGAGAGACTATGCAGCGGCGGCTAATTCCTGGCTGTACACCACTGGTAGCGCTGCAAAGAATCCCCCATTCCCCTCCAACACCGCTCCTGGAAGAGGAAAAGTCGCAGGAAGGGTCAGCGGCGGAGGAGGCCGAGACCCCAGTCACCATTGCAACCGGCGATATGCTTCCCAGGGACCCTTCGCCCTCCTTCCATCCCCCCTCGCACTTGTTTGTCTTTTCATATAGCCGACATGGCCATGGAGCCGGGTCAGGTCAATCACAGCAACCCCAAGAAACCACTGGCCCAGTGACGAGTACCCAAAGGCCCCGTGGGGCGCTACAATTGACGCCGCGAGTAGGGTTTCGTGCCCGCAACTGCGGGTACTGCGTGCCTTAAAAACTTTCCACCTGGTGGCACAAAACCGGATATTGTTGTTGTGTGATTAATGGACTGTACAAGAACTGTTTGCCCACCCTTAACCATCTTGGCACGAGAAAAGAAGGGGCGTGCCATCATGGGCAAAACCCAAAAAGAGCGCAAAAGCGTGGGTGGAGCCCAGAAAGCGCGAAAGAGTCCCACTGCCAGAAACTTACTGTAACCAAGGACTTGTCATTAACCTACCCCCGTTGCGGACGCTGTGGCACCATCACTAGCTCCATCGGTGCTGTATGTTATGCTATGCCTTCCGGGGGCTTCATGCCGCACTTTATGGGAGCATCATGGTTGCCGCAGAACACCGGGGAGCATATAAGAGGGAACCCGGGAACTGGGACAGAGGTTCAACTCAAGAAAGATTCAAGCTGCCTGCCATACGGGCCAGGACTGTGATGACAGGAGTGGACCCCAAAACGCCTCAGTCCACAGGGACCCACCAATTACAGAAGGGTGCAAGGAGGAAGGTCTTACACATTTTCACAGACACCGGTGATTGCCTATGATTCACCCGGGACCGGCTGGAGTCCATCCATGGCGGCGGAGAGCGGCACCTCCGGGGTACCTTAAGAAGTGAGTGAACGGAACCGCAGCCCCCTGTGTAGTCCTTCTCATTGCCGGCACCGACGCCTCGCGCTTCGGCGCTATCAGATGTCCTCATCGTCCTCATCCTCCTTGGGGCTTACTCCACTTGTGGGGAGCTGGACTATCTGTGCTGTGTTAACATCAGCCCCGGAGAGAGCAATATCTCTCGGCGGCAGCTAATTCCTTGCCTGCAAAACATCCCCCATCCCCATCCAACACCTCTCCTGGGAGAGGAAAAGTCACAGGAAGGGTTGGCGGCAGAGGAGGCTGAGACCCCAGTCACCGTTGCAATCGGTGGTGCCTTCCAGGGACCCTTCACCCTCCTTCCAACCCTCTCTACACTGGACAACCTTGCACCTGTTTGTTTGTCATTTACATGTAGCCAACGAGACCACGGAGCCGGGTCAGGCTAGTCACAGCAAACCCCACAAAACCACTGGCCCGGTGACGAGTAACCCCTTAGGCCCCGTGGGGTGCTACACATGCACTGCCCCTTCAAGAAGCGGGGAATGTGCACTTGCACCCTAAAACCAATGTCAGGAGACCTGTAGGCACTGGAGCGTGGAGACTACAAAAGGAGCAGGAGAACGAGCAGACCAGATGCTGCAGTGAGTACGATGGTGTCCCTGCCAAAAAGGGGAGGTGTGAGAGTGCAGAGATGCTGGTGTTACAACAGGTTCCTTTAAATTATAAAACTGTGGTACTACAAGAGTTGGTGTAATATCGACTGTCTGATTTTGGACCAGCTGGTCAAAATTCATTAAAGGGTTTTCTGAGACTTTTATTTTTCTATGCGGACTGCTCCTGGTTGCAAGTCTCCTTTCTGTGACATCAAGTCAACAGGGTAGTTCCTTCTCTTCTGTTCTGTCAATAAGGCATCTGTCATGCCTCAGTTTTGGAACAACCCAATATGAGAAAATAGCAAAACCTTTATTGAACAAAAATTAAAAACAATTAAAAAACAAGGCTGCACAACCAGTGACCAGAAATATCCAGTAACCCAATAGTCATTTCTATAAGAGTAGCAAAAGCAAGGGAGACACTCACCAGTAGAAAAGGCCTTATCCTAACCACTATATAAGAGATATATACAGGCACTCTAAAATGCAATCCTAGAAATATAGGATACATATACAATAGCATGCAAGCCAGCACTATTAGCACTTGTAAGGCTGGAAAGGTCAGATGTAAAAGCAAGGACCCTGGCAAGAGGTAGCACCTGAGGGGGAGCTGTGGTCCAGAGGCTCAACATGGATGGATGGCAAGGCAAGGCCAAGACGTGTACTCCATGCCGAATGCAGGGGGCCTGTGGGAAAAAGGAGGCTGTAATGGTGGATACAGGGGCAGTCACAGGGTGTGCAGCATCCCCACGCGTATCGCCGCACGTTGGCCTGCCCTGCTACCTGTCCGTCCCCTCGTTAGTGCGCATGTGCGCACACTTCCTGGATCCTGAAGCCGGTGACGCCGTCACATCCTCACAGGTGATCGCTATATTATTAGCGTTTAGTATGTATTTAACCTGTCTGAACTCCTTTACTCACACACTTTCCCTGACGAAGCCGCCTGCGTGCGGTGATACGCGTGGGGCTGTTGCACACCCTGTGACCGCCCCTGTATCCACCATTACAGCCTCCTTTTTCCCACAGGCCCCCTGCCTTCGGCATGGAGTACACGTCCTGGCCTTGCCTTGCCATCCATCCATGTTGAGCCTCTGGACCACGGCTCCCCCTCAGGTGCTACCTCTTGCCAGGGTCGTTGCTTTTACATATGGCCTTTCCAGCCTTACAAGTGCTAATAGTGCTGGCTTGCATGCTATTGTATATGTATCCTATATTTCTAGGATTGCATTTTAGAGTGCCTGTATATATCTCTTATATAGTGGTTAGGATAAGGCCTTTCTACTGGTGAGTGTCTCCCTTGCTTTTGCTACTCTTATAGAAATGACTATTGTGTTTTTTTTCCTGCATATATATATATTTGTGCAGGGGACCTCGTTATTGTAAGTGTTGGCTGTATCTAACTAATCATGTACTATAACAATATGGGGTTATTGGATATTTCTGGTCACTGGTTGTGCAGCCTTGTTTTTTAATTGTTTTTAATTTTTGTTCAATAAAGGTTTTGCTATTTTCTCATATTGGGTTGTGCTCAATTATGTGCAACGTCTTTCTCTCTGTTCTACATTGTTCTTGTGTTGCACTTGTAGCACCCCTGTTGGTGATACTTTTCCATTGTGGTGCGCTCCTCATTTATATTATATCATACAGTTAGGTCCAGAAATATTTGGACAGTGACACAAGTTTTGTTATTTTAGCTGTTTACAAAAACATGTTCAGAAATACAATTATATATATAATATGGGCTGAAAGTGCACACTCCCAGCTGCAATATGAGAGTTTTCACATCCAAATCGGAGAAAGGGTTTAGGAATCATAGCTCTGTAATGCATAGCCTCCTCTTTTTCAAGGGACCAAAAGTAATTGGACAAGGAACTCTAAGGGCTGCAATTAACTCTGAAAGCGTCTCCCTCGTTAACCTGTAATCAATGAAGTAGTTAAAAGGTCTGGGGTTGATTACAGGTGTGTGGTTTTGCATTTGGAAGCTGTTGCTGTGACCAGACAACATGCGGTCTAAGGAACTCTCAATTGAGGTGAAGCAGAACATCCTGAGGCTGAAAAAAAAGAAAAATCCATCAGAGAGATAGCAGACATGCTTGGAGTAGCAAAATCAACAGTCGGGTACATTCTGAGAAAAAAGGAATTGACTGGTGAGCTTGGGAACGCAAAAAGGCCTGGGCGTCCACGGATGACAACAGTGGTGGATGATCGCCGCATACTTTCTTTGGTGAAGAAGAACCCGTTCACAACATCAACTGAAGTCCAGAACACTCTCAGTGAAGTAGGTGTATCTGTCTCTAAGTCAACAGTAAAGAGAAGACTCCATGAAAGTAAATACAAAGGGTTCACATCTAGATGCAAACCATTCATCAATTCCAAAAATAGACAGGCCAGAGTTAAATTTGCTGAAAAACACCTCATGAAGCCAGCTCAGTTCTGGAAAAGTATTCTATGGACAGATGAGATCAAGATCAACCTGTACCAGAATGATGGGAAGAAAAAAGTTTGGAGAAGAAAGGGAACGGCACATGATCCAAGGCACACCACATCCTCTGTAAAACATGGTGGAGGCAACGTGATGGCATGGGCATGCATGGCTTTCAATGGCACTGGGTCACTTGTGTTTATTGATGACATAACAGCAAACAAGAGTAGCCGGATGAATTCTGAAGTGTACCGGGATATACTTTCAGCCCAAATTCAGCCAAATGCCGCAAAGTTGATCGGACGGCGCTTCATAGTACAGATGGATAATGACCCCAAGCATACAGCCAAAGCTACCCAGGAGTTCATGAGTGCAAAAAAGTGGAACATTCTGCAATGGCCAAGTCAATCACCAGATCTTAACCCAATTGAACATGCATTTCACTTGCTCAAATCCAGACTTAAGACGGAAAGACCCACAAACAAGCAAGTCCTGAAGGCTGCGGCTGTAAAGGCCTGGCAAAGCATTAAGAAGGAGGAAACCCAGCGTTTGGTGATGTCCATGGGTTCCAGACTTAAGGCAGTGATTGCCTCCAAAGGATTCGCAACAAAATATTGAAAATAAAAATATTTTGTTTGGGTTTGGTTTATTTGTCCAATTACTTTTGACCTCCTAAAATGTGGAGTGTTTGTAAAGAAATGTGTACAATTCCTACAATTTCTATCAGATATTTTTGTTCAAACCTTCAAATTAAACGTTACAATCTGCACTTGAATTCTGTTGTAGAAGTTTCATTTCAAATCCAATGTGGTGGCATGCAGAGCCCAACTCGCGAAAATTGTGTCACTGTCCAAATATTTCTGGACCTAACTGTATGCCTCAGTTTTGGGACTGAATCCTTTGACGTCTTGCTGCACGGTCGGTCATGGGGGTGAGGAGTGTCAGACCCCAGCCGATCAGACATCGAATACCTGTCCTAAGGATAGGCCATCAATGTAAAAGTAGTGGACAACCTCTTTAAGAATTTTGCACAAAGGGCAACCGGCCTCTGTGCGCCCCCTTCAAACTCACGCAACACCACTTGGTCTGGGTCTACAATTCAAAGCTGAAATTGGTGCTTGGCTCATGGGAACACTGGCAGAAATGATACTGGGCCTCTATTACTGCTTAATTAATCAAATCGGACTATCTATTTTTTTTCTGCTTCACTTCAGTAAAGGGATCAGTTGATATTTAACATGGCGCCTACACCCAGCATATGTCATCATGAAGATGCAGGGACTAGTGTTGAGCGAGTAGTTGACTATTCGTACTCGCTATGCTCTTAGCGAGTACTGTCCACTACTCGCGTATTCGTTATGAGTAGCGTGCGCAATGTAAGTCAATGGGAAATACTCACTAAGTAGCACGTAACCTGAAAGCCGTACTATTCGTTACTCGCACGAAAAGTATGGCTTTCGGGTTACTTGCTACTTAGCAAGTATTTCCCATTGACTTACGTTGCGCCCGCTACTCGTAACAAATATGCGAGTAGCAGACAGTACTCGCTAAGAACATAGCGAGTATGAATAGTTAACTACTCGCTCAACACTAGCAGGGACGTAACTAAAGTGGAGAAGGGGTTGCAATTGCACCCGGGAACTAGAGCCTAGGGGGCCCTTAGGAGGCTACTATTAAAGATCTGCAATAATTAGGGGCCCTGTTGGAGGTTTTACACTGGGGCTCACAAGATACAGGGTACACCACTGTGAAGACGTATTATTGTATCTCATTATCAGCGGATATAAAGTCCTGCCCGACCCGATAATCACCTTTATTACGAGGACTTACAGTCTGCAGGTTCCTTACAGAAGTCGGATGCAGCATTCTTTACATTTCTTCCTATATATAAAGGAATAGCTCATTGCTGATATGTAGGCAAATAAATTGCCCATAAACCCGGCTCACAGACACACGAGCACTTCACTATCTGCATTGTCGCTTTTCTCAGTTACCCCAGTTTATGAGTCTGCCATTGTAGCTTAAACATGGTTATTGTCACTACAATCATTTAACAGCCTGTAAAGCCGACACTTGGCTCCTCACATGTCGGGTATTTCCACATCTTAAGCTACAAATTCAATAGACATTGACCTCTAGGTGATTAATACAGCGACTCTCAGTGGTTTATATGTCCGCCGCTGCATCACACTTTGATGTATGAATTTCATATGGCTCAAATTCACTAAGCACTTGCTGCATCCTACACGTTAGTCCATCGCATTCATGTTTCTTTTTCTTTTCTGGAGCCGGGGACACAATGAACGCCTGATCTGCTATAATTTAATAAGGGAAAATCATCAGAAGATTGTGCGCACACTGTACGTCTCACTATTGGCATGGATAATGCTCAGAATGGGCCCTACCTGTCATGCTAGGTATGGAGAAGTACCACGCATACAACGTCAGGGAAGGAAAACCCTGTGTCTAGGAAAGGGGGAGATGGTGACCCCTGACGAAACCTATCACTGGTCCCTTGGTCCCTTGACCACCCTAGATAGGTTCCGCACCTATGCGCCAAGCAGGATACCTGACCCTGACCGACCATTGAACTTGGCCCTAGGTAAGGAACGGATGGAATGAATGAGTGCTTAGTCAACCCCACTAAGCTCCAAAGAAGAACACAAACGGGGAAGTGAACGAATAACTTATCTGCAAGAAATAAAAGCTGAGGAAAGAAAGAAAATAGGGTCTTACCCAACAAACATATGAGAATGATAAGGCATAGTGCTCACCTTGTAAGGTTGTGTGACACACAAGCAGAATTAAGGCGTGTAATCAGCTGCTGCAGAGTCCATGCGCTCAAAAGCCAAAGTAGCTTAAAGAGCTAAATTCTAGGTGGTTTTATTCAACGCGTTTTGAATTGTCTCACCACTTCTTCATCAGGAAATTCACAGATATAACCATATCAGTGGATTTCCTGATGAAGAAGTGGGGAGACACTTCGAAACGTGTTGTATAAAACCACCTATAATTCAGCTTCTTTGGATTTATGTCATAATTACAGCAGCACAGTGAAAGCTCCACTTGCATTTAGTTCCTGATCTATTATTTCCAAGAAGACTCATGGAAAGGAACAGCAACAAACAACAATGTTTCTTGATATGAATACAAGCTGACTGCCTGTATCCGAGGCATGTGTAGAAATGTAACTCTATCACCAGCAAATACCAAGGGAAAATGTGGGTGTTTAAGGACACAAAGGGAATGATGATGATTATCAGCTGAAAGGTGAGAATATCCGCAGGGTCCTGGAAGGAAAGCTATTAATTCCAGACAGAGAGGATACATAGGATATAATTTACACCACAGCAGAAAGAATAGAATGTCAGGAAGAAGTTTATATAGCCAAATGCTGCGACCTTCTACAGCCAGACACCGCAGGACTGTCTGTCAATCGTGACACATCAATGACACTACCCCAACCAAAGATGCCAACAAATGCTACTTTCTCTCACATAATCATTTATTTAAAGGTGAGTATGCATCTTGGACAGATTGCATAACTCTGCCTACCATCTGTTAAATAGAACAGTGCCCCATTGAGCCCCTCCCGGAATGGAGAGATAGCTGCTCATGCGCAGTCACCTCTCCACATGGAATATCTGCCGCATTTCTGTGAAAATTCCCTTTATGTTTGTGCACTCCTTTAGGACCCGTTTATATCAATTGGATCATATATCTCACATGTCAATCATTTAGATGACATCGCTCCAAAATGTGTTATTAATGGGTTAAGTTACATCAAAATCGGAAGAGAAGCCGCCCCTGTGACAAATTCTAAACCTGCATCTATAGCAGCACTTTTGCTTTATTTTACAATACCGGATAATTAGACAATCATTTTAGGTATTTTTTACTTCCCAAAAATACTTTAAACTGACAGTGATCAGAGGATTTTAGGACCTTTTACCCTCCCAAAAAAACCTTTAAAGGGGCTTTCCAGTTTCAGAAAACCTGTGTCCCTCAAACAAACTGTGCTGTACTTTCCCTTCCTGGGTCTAGCTAGGAGTCTCTGCCAATGCTCCTCATTAGAGATGAGCGAACTGGTCCCGGTTCGGCTCGAGGCCGGTTCGCCGAACGGGGGTCCCGTTCGAGTTCGGTTCGTCGAACGTTCGACGAACCGAACTCGAACGTATAGGCTAGAATGGGAGGCAATCACAAACACATAAAAATGCATTATAAATGTACACAAACAGTTAATAAACATTGCCATAACACTTACCGGTCCTCGCGATCCCTTCTGCACTCTGTCTCCTGCCGCTATTCCATCCGATGATCGCTGAATCCTCCCGGTGACCTGCACTGCCAGCAGAGATGCAGGACCTATCGTGACGTCAAAATAGCCATGTGACCAGTCACGTGGCTATTATCTCATTGGCTACAGACTGGTCACATGACTATGACACGTCATGTAGGACCTGCGAGTGCATCTCTCCGGTACACGGTGCACATATGTGTATCGCCGTGTACCGGCGACATGCTCTAGCACACGGTCGACTCCCCGTTCCGTTAGGGACCGGCTGACACAGCCGGTCATTAACGGAGATCACCGTTGCCATAGCAACGCAGTTAGCGGTGACGTCACCGCTAACCGCGGCTCCGAGAGCACCATTGCTATGGTAACGCGTCTGTCAGCGTTACCGCTAGCAGCCAGCACTGATCACTCACGGAGTGAAGGCTGCACGCTGCTTCCCGATTGTAGTGATGATTGTAGTGAGGATGGAGGTTCCCCAGCCCCAAGTGATGAGCTGGTGAATCTCATCCTCCCTCACTACAATCGTCACTACTACTACACTAGTGATGATTGTAGTGAGGATGGAGGTTCCCCAGCCCCAAGTGATGAGCTGGTGAATCTCATCCTTCCTCACTACAATCGTCACTACTACTACACTAGTGATGATTGTAGTGAGGATGGAGGTTCCCCAGCCCCAAGTGATGAGCTGGTGAACCTCATCCTCACTACAATCGTCACTACTACTACACTAGAAAGAAAGAAGACAGAAGAGCAGGATCGTGGAGGGCTGACAGGGGGTAATAAAGATGGAGTCTCTAATGTGTCTGTGTATTTATTTCTATTAAAGTATTTTTTCTCTGTGTGGTATCTTTTTTTTAACCCTTTATTGGAGATTCTTAATGGCCGGGTCAAACGTGCCTGACATTAAGAATCTCTGGCTTAATACTGGCTAGTAAAACAAAGCCAGTATTAACTCATGATTACCCAACAAGCCACCCGGCTCCAGGGCTGTTGGAAGAGTTGGATACTGCGCCAGATGATGGCGCTTCTATGAGAGCGCCATTTTCTGGGACGGCTGCGGACTGCAATTCGCAGCAGAGGCGCCCACAAACCTCGGGCTAACCTGTGCTGCGGATTCCAATCCCCAGCTGCCTAGTTGTACCCGGCTGGACACAAAAATGGGGCGAAGCCCACGTCATTTGTTTTTTAACTATTTCATGAAATAAGTGAAATAATTAAAAAAAAACGGGCTTCCCTATATTTTTGGTTCCCAGCCGGGTACAAATAGGCAACTGGGGGTTGGAGGCAGCCCGTGGCTGCCAGCTGTACCTGGCTAGCATACAAAAATATGGCGAAGCCCACGTCATTTTTTTGGTGGGCAAAAAAATTCTGCATACAGTCCTGGATGGAGTATGCTGAGCCTTGTAGTTCTGCAGCTGCTGTCTGCTCTTCTCCATACAGACAGACAGCAGCTGCAGAACTACAAGGCTCAGCATACTCCATCCAGGACTGTATGCAGAAGTTTTTTGCCCCCTGAAAAAATTATGTGGGCTTCGCCATATTTTTGTATGCTAGCCAGGTACAGCAGGCAGGTACGGCTGCCCCCAACCCCCAGTTGCCTATTTGTACCCGGCTGGGAACCAAAAATAAAGGGAAGCCCTTTTTTTATTATTTCATGAATTTCATGAAATAATTAGAAAACAAATGACATAGGCTTCGCCCCATTTTTGTGTCCAGCCAGGTACAACTAGGCAGCTGGGGATTGGAATCCGCACCACAGGTTGGCCTGAGCTTTCTGGGCCCCACTGCTGCGAATTGCAGTCTGCAGCCGCCTCAGAAAATGGCATTTTCATAGAAGCGCCATCTTCTGGCGCTGTATCCAACTCTTCTAGCACCTGCCTGCTATACCTGGCTAGCATACAAAAATATGGCGAAACTCACGTCCTTTTTTTGTAGTTTTTTGGCAAAAAAAAAAAAAATGCTTCCCTGGATTTTCCATTGCCAGTGAAGGTAACACCAAGCAGTGGGGGTTAGCAGCCAGTAGCTGCTTGGATTACCCTTAGCTAGCAATACAAAAAATGCAGCGGGAGCCCATATTTATTTTTTTTAATTATTTATATAAATAACTAAAAATAAAATGGGCTTCCCTGTATTTTGATTGCTGGACATCACAGTGCTGTAAAAATAAATCTTTAAAAAAATGACGTAGCGCTCCGCGGTATTTTTGATTCTCAGCGCAGATAAAGCAGACAGCTATGGGTTGCCACCCCCATCTGCCTGCCGTTACCTTGGTTGGCAATCAAAATACAGGGAAGCCCATTAATTTTTTCTATTTAAAAAATAGTTAAAAAAAAAAATGACGTTGGGTCCCCCCATTTTTGATAGCCAGCTAGGGTAAAGCAGACGGCTGTAGCCTGAAAACCACAGCTGGCAGCTTTACCGTGGTTGGGGATCCAATGTGGAGGTCCCCTCAGGCTCTTTTTTATAATTATTTTATAAATATTAATAATTACACAAAAAAAGTAGGGTCCCCTCCAAATTGGATCACCAGCCAAGGTAAAGCGGACAGCTGTGGTCTGGTATTCTCAGGGTGGGAAGGTCCATAGTTATTGGGCCTTCACAGCCTAAAAATAGCAGGCCGCAGGCACCCCAGACGTGGCGCATCCACTAGATGCGCCAATCCTGGCGCTTCACCCCAGCTCATCCCGTGCCCTGGTGCAGTGGCAAACGGGGTAATAAATCGGGTTGATACTAGCTGTAAAGTCACCTGAGATCAAGCCCAGCAGTTTGTGATGTCATGGCGTCTATTAGATACCCAACATCATAAACTGTCAGTACTAACAAAAACAAAAAATCAACAAAAGAAATTTATTTGAAAAAACAGTCCCCAAAACATTTCCTCTTTCACCAATTTATTGTAAGAAAAAAAATAAAGGGGTCCCACGACGACTCTGGACCGTCTAGAATATGGGGGGGAGACACTCAGGGAACGTATCCCCCATTTTCTAGGAGTGCGGACCCTTCATGTGAGGAGTGTGGGTGCAATGAATCTGCACTCACTCTCCCCGGGTCCACAGCAGCAGAGTCCATGTCGTAATGGTTGCTACCAAAGCTGCAATGCCCTGCTCATGAGGTAAGGGCATGCCTAATCAGGAGAACTACTGTAGAGGAAGCTCTGCTCACTGGTATATAGGTGCTCAGAGGTAATAATAGATAAAATTAGTGAGTAACCTCGGCACTCTAAATCTCCCAGACTAAGTCAGTAAGTCCCAATGGACAGTAATGCAAAATCACTCTTTATTGGTCCGTATTAAGAACATTTTTTTTTCATAAGCATATATGTTTTTGTCCAAAACAAGTTACAATTGACGTTTCGGCCTGAGCCTTCGTCAGATTGGACTTATCTGCATGTAATCATGAAAAATGCCAATAATCAGTATCACATAAGAGTGAGAGAACAATAACATAAACTCGAACAATGTAGAGGTACAATTGGAATGCAGCAAAAAAACTGCAACACAGCAAGAAATGAAACACATGATACAAATGTCATAATACAGTACAAGGACAATATAGTAATGACAAATATGGGGTCAGAGTAGACTTAGATAGCTCTGGTACGAAAGAGATGTCAATCATAAAGTAACATGTGCAGTAGGTGTAGAGCTACAGTATGCATGGCAGAGCTAATGGGTAGACCGACCATAGAAAAAGAACGGAGAAAAAGTGGAGAAAAAGTGGAGAAAAAGTGGAGAATAAGTGGAGAATAAGTGGAGAAAAAGTGGAGAAAAAGTGGAGAAAAAGTGGAGAAAAAAAAGGAGAAACAGTGGAGAAAAAGTGGAGAATAAGTGGAGAATAAGTGGAGAAAAAGTGGAGAAAAAGTGGAGAAAAAAAATGGAGAAACAGTGGAGAAAAAGTGGAGAAAAAGTGGAGAAAAAGTGGAGAAAAAGTGGAGAATAAATGGAGAAAAAGTGGAGAAAAAGTGGAGAAAAAAATGGAGAAACAGTGGAGAAAAAGTGGAGAAAAAAATGGAGAAACAGTGGAGAAAAAGTGGAGAATAAGTGGAGAAAAAGTGGAGAAAAAGTGGAGAAAAAGTGGAGAAAAAGTGGAGAATAAATGGAGAAAAAGTGGAGAAAAAGTGGAGAAAAAAATGGAGAAACAGTGGAGAAAAAGTGGAGAATAAGTGGAGAATAAGTGGAGAAAAAGTGGAGAAAAAGTGGAGAAAAAAATGGAGAAAAAGTGGAGAAAAAGTGGAGAATAAGTGGAGAGAAAAAAATGGAGAAAAAGTGGAGAAAAAGTGGAGAATAAATGGAGAAAAAGTGGAGAAAAAGTGGAGAAAAAGTGGAGAAAAAGTGGAGAATAAGTGGAGAAAAAGTGGAGAAAAAAATGGAGAAAAAGTGGAGAAAAAGTGGAGAATAAGTGGAGAAAAAGTGGAGAATAAGTGGAGAAAAAGTGGAGAATAAGTGGAGAAAAAGTGGAGAAAAAAATGGAGAAAAAGTGGAGAAAAAGTGGAGAAAAAGTGGAGAAAAAGTGGAGAATAAATGGAGAAAAAGTGGAGAAAAAGTGGAGAAAAAAATGGAGAAAAAGTGGAGAAAAAGTGGAGAAAAAGTGGAGAATAAGTGGAGAATAAGTGGAGAATAAGTGGAGAAAAAGTGGAGAAAAAGTGGAGAATAAGTGGAGAAAAAGTGGAGAAAAAAATGGAGAAAAAGTGGAGAAAAAGTGGAGAAAAAGTGGAGAAAAAGTGGAGAAAAGGTGGAGAAAAAGTGGAGAATAAGTGGAGAAAAAGTGGAGAAAAAGTGGAGAAAAAAATGGAGAAAAAGTGGAGAAAAAGTGGAGAAAAGGTGGAGAAAAAGTGGAGAATAAGTGGAGAAAAAGTGGAGAAAAAGTGGAGAAAAAAATGGAGAAAAAGTGGAGAAAAAGTGGAGAATAAATGGAGAAAAAGTGGAGAAAAAGTGGAGAATAAGTGGAGAAAAAAATGGAGAAAAAGTGGAGAAAAAGTGGAGAAAAAGTGGAGAAAAGGTGGAGAAAAAGTGGAGAATAAGTGGAGAAAAAGTGGAGAAAAAGTGGAGAAAAGGTGGAGAAAAAGTGGAGAATAAGTGGAGAAAAAGTGGAGAAAAAGTGGAGAAAAAAATGGAGAAAAAGTGGAGAAAAAGTGGAGAATAAATGGAGAAAAAGTGGAGAAAAAGTGGAGAATAAGTGGAGAAAAAAATGGAGAAAAAGTGGAAAAAGTGGAGAAAAAGTGGAGAAAAGGTGGAGAAAAAATGGAGAAAAAGTGGAGAAAAAGTGGAGAATGGAGAAAAAGTGGAGAAAAAGTGGAGAAAAAGTGGAGAAAAAGTGGAGAAAAAAATGGAGAAAAAGTGGAGAAAAAGTGGAGAATAAATGGAGAAAAAGTGGAGAAAAAGTGGAGAATAAGTGGAGAAAAAAATGGAGAAAAAGTGGAGAAAAAGTGGAGAAAAAGTGGAGAAAAGGTGGAGAAAAAGTGGAGAATAAGTGGAGAAAAAGTGGAGAAAAAGTGGAGAAAAGGTGGAGAAAAAGTGGAGAATAAGTGGAGAAAAAGTGGAGAAAAAGTGGAGAAAAAAATGGAGAAAAAGTGGAGAAAAAGTGGAGAATAAATGGAGAAAAAGTGGAGAAAAAGTGGAGAATAAGTGGAGAAAAAAATGGAGAAAAAGTGGAAAAAGTGGAGAAAAAGTGGAGAAAAGGTGGAGAAAAAAATGGAGAAAAAGTGGAGAAAAAGTGGAGAATGGAGAAAAAGTGGAGAAAAAGTGGAGAATAAGTGGAGAAAAAAATGGAGGAAAAAGTGGAGAAAAAGTGGAGAAAAAGTGGAGAAAAAAATGGAGAAAAAGTGGAGAAAAAGTGGAGAATAAATGGAGAAAAAGTGGAGAAAAAGTGGAGAATAAGTGGAGAAAAAAATGGAGAAAAAGTGGAGAACAAGGGGAGAAAAAGTGGAGAAAAAGTGGAGAAAAGGTGGAGAAAAAGTGGAGAATAAGTAGAGAAAAAGTGGAGAAAAAGTGGAGAAAAAAATGGAGAAAAAGTGGAGAATAAATGGAGAAAAAGTGGAGAAAAAGTGGAGAATAAGTGGAGAAAAAAATGGAGAAAAAGTGGAGAAAAAGTGGAGAAAAAGTAGAGAAAAAGTGGAGAATAAGTGGAGAATAAGTGGAGAAAAAGTGGAGAAAAAGTGGAGAAAAAGTGGAGAAAAAGTGGAGAAAAAAATGGAGAAAAAGTGGAGAAAAAGTGGAGAATAAATGAAGAAAAAGTGGAGAAAAAGTGGAGAAAAAAAATGGAGAAAAAGTGGAGAAAAAGTGGAGAAAAAAATGGAGAAAAAGTGGAGAAAAAGTGGAGGAAAAGTGGAGAAAAAAATTCTCCACTTTTTCTCTATTTTTTCTCCACTTTTTCTCCACTTTTTCTCCATTTTTTTTCTCCACTTTTTCTCCACTTTTTCTCCACTTTTTCTCCACTTATTCTCCACTTTTTCTCCATAAGTGGAGAAAAAGTGGAGAAAAAAGTGGAGAAAAAAGTGGAGAAAAAGTGGAGAAAAAGTGGAGCACCCTTTGGTGCCTTTCATGTGGCACTAAGGGGTGCTTAGCTTTGTATTTAGCCAAAAAAATGAAAAAAAAAAATGACGTAGGGTTCCCCCTAGTTTTGTAGCCAGCTAGGGTAAAGCAGACGGCTGCAGCCTGCAGACCACAGCTGGCAACCTCACCTTTGCTGGTAATCCAAAACTGAGGACACCCCACGCTGTTATTTTAAATTAAATAAATAATTTAAAAAAAAAAACACGTAGGGGTCCCCCAAAATTGGATCACCAGCCAAGGTAAAGCAGACAGCTGGGGCCTGATATTCTCAGACTAGGGAGGTCCATGGTTATTGGACTCTCCCAAGCCTAAAAATAGCAGGCCGCAGCCGCCCCAGAAGTGGCGCATCCATTAGATGCGACAATCCTGGTGCTTCGCCCCAGCTCATCCCGCGCCCTGGTGCGGTGGCAAACGGGGTAATATATGGGGTTAATACCAGATGTGTAATGTCACCTGGCATCAAGCCCTGGGGTTGGTGAGGTCAGGCGTCTATCAGATACCCGACATCACCAACCCAGTCAGTAATAAAAAAAAATAGACGACAAACACATTTTTATTTGAAAAAACACTCCCCAAAACATTCCCTCTTTAACCAATTTATTAGAAAGAAAAACAAATCCAGGTCTGCTGTAATCCAAGGGGTTGCCATGACGATCCACACTGTCCCAGTCAATGAAGAGCAGGATGTTCCCCATTGGCTGGGAGAGCAATGCAGTGACCTGAGCTAACATCAATGGGTCAGCCCAGGTCACTGCAGGGCATGACAAGTGCTGCTGTCAGCGAGGTACATTACCTGCGCTGATCTCCAGCACTGCCGACAGCCCCTGTCACTGAGGTCAATGACCGGCGCCTTCACATCAAGTATCGCGAGAGGTCCGTGACGTCTCGGTTGGGAAGCGAGAGGTGATGTGACAATCGGCGGCCATGGAGGACAGTGACAGCGCTGAGGTCGGGATGGCGGGACTTCATCACCGCAGGTAAGCCGAGCGGGGGGGGAGGGGGGGTGCGTGTGTGAGAGTGTGTGTGTGTGTGTGTGTGTGTATATGTATGTATACATACCGCGGGCAGGAGGGGGCGGAGTGAGCTGAGCAGGAAGTGTGGGCTTCCTGCACGTAACTAAGATAAACATCGGGTTACTAACCAAGCGCTTTGCTTGGATACCCGATGTTTATCTTGGTTACCAGCTTGTGGCAGGCTGCCAGCGATGGCTCCTGCACACTGTAGCTGTAAAAAGCCCTGCTTTTTGCTGCTAGAACCGTTCTCGAACGTATCTAGAACTATCGAGCTTTTGCAAAAAGCTCGAGTTCTAGTTCGATTCTCGAACAGCCCCAAAAATCACTCGAGCTTAGAACTGGAGAACCTCGAACCACGAACCGCGCTCAACTCTACTCCTCGTGTCTGTTTTTGTCAGCAGCGCTAAGGTCATGTCTACACGTCTAGTAAGACAAAACAATCACTAATCTCGAGGAGACCAGCCAGAGAAAACACTGCCGGTAGCCAACGAAGGCAACACAGTGAAATCTTAGGTGCATTGCCCCCTGGGAAGTATGCAAATCAAAAGGGTCCATGGAGCCTCTGTTAGGACTCTCGACACAGAAAATAGCCAGATATCCATCCGGGAAGGACCTAGCCAAGGAGTGGCTTGTCATATCTTTAAACTCGTCAAGAGCTGGATATTGACTAAAAGGCCACTTAATATGGTGGTTATGGTGGTCTCCTAAAAAGAGCCACTCCCTGGCTAGGTCCTTCCCGGAGGGATATTTGGCTATTTTCTGTGTCGAGACTCCTAACAGAGGTTCCACAGGCCATTTTGATTTGCAATGCACCTGGGATTTCCCTGTGTTTAGCGCCTTCGTTGGCTGCTGGCAGGGTTTTCTCTGGCTGGTCTCCCCGAGATCAGTGATTGTTTTGTCTTGCTGGTCTACTAGGCATTGCTCCCACCTAGCCAGAATCCTACTCCACACTGATGAGGGGCAATACCCCAAAACAGCTGTCTGTGGATGGATACCTGGCCTTCGTATTTCCCTTGTCATATCTTTAAACTCGTCAAGAGCTGGATATTGACTAAAGGGCCACTTAATATGGTGGTTATGGTGGTCTCATAAAAAGAGCCACTCCTTGCCTATGTCCTTCCCGAAGGGATGTCTGACTATTTTCTGTGTCGAGATTCCTAACAGAGGCTCTAAGGACCCTTTTGATTTACATGTCTCGTAAAGCATAGGTTTTTTAAAAAAAACTGCAACTGGGAGAGAGGGGTTTTCCAAAACTGAGAAACCGCTTTAAATAAAAGTGACAAAGAACAATAGCTATACTGGTTCAATGCCACAAGTCATGGAAAATGGTCTATGGTGATACTGTAGTGAAGGCAATAGTACCACTAATAGGCAGAGTTCAATTATGCTAATGCGGCACTCCAGTGGTCATGGGAGCCAAAGTGGTGTTGTTCTCCTCACCGGAGGGCAATGCTATACCTGAAAGCAGCGGGGAGATCTCTATGTCGGGTACAATCACATACACTTTCCAATCCAGGCCAGAAGCGGGAGCTCAAGTCCTGTTTGGGGAGAGCTTTCCTGTGCATTCTGGGCTGTGGAGGGGTTAGAGAGAGGAACAGGAAAAGAGACCTCAGAACACGAGTGGCGAGGAAGGAGAAAGGTTGCTGTAAGAGAGCTGTCTGTAAGCTTTCCAGGGCCAGGCGCAGAGATCAGGACACCGGGGTCCTCGACTGTCAGGGGCTAACGACCCAGCAGTAAAACCCGGAGGGCAGGAGACTCCATATCCCCTGGCCCACCGAAGAATCCCCAAGGTAAAGTAGAACAATAGGGCCCGGGGCAGCGAAAATACAAGCAGGCCCCACATCCGGCTCGCGCTGTCCGCCACAAGGGACATGGTAAACCGCATCCAGGAAGAGGGACGCTGTGCTGCTTCAGGCCACAGCAACCCACACACAGAGCGCACTAAGGAAGACCTCCAATCCACCTGGCAAATAAAGATTCCTCACTGCTTCCCGGCTGACCGGACCACTGTAACTTTGGGCCCATAACAACTGACCAGTAAAGGTAAAGGAAACTACCAGCCTGTGTTGTCCAGTTACTGTCGGCGTCCTCAGCCCTGCACTCCAGTGTACAACACCATAGACTACCACCTCTATCATCCTCCCAGGGGTCTAGCTCCACCTGTGGGTAGCTGAACCATCCCAGTTGCAACACCATCAGCCCCAGAGGACAGCGACCGCAGCGGCGGCTAATCCCTGGCCACATACCACAGGTGACATCACAAGACAACTACTACTCCCAACATCCTCAACCCATCCATCCTCATCCTTCATCCCCCTTTTGTGGAGACCTCGGGGTCACGAAACCGGGCAGGGTGACATCCCCTGACCCTCACCGGTCCAGTGACGAGCATTCCCAAGACCCCGTGGGGTGCTCCACTACATGGAGGAGAGGGTGCAGAAATAAGGGAACCGCTTTATTAACAGACAGGGAATATATGTGTAAATCAACAGTGGAATATAGTTTGTCAACAGTATGGTTAACAAACATTGCAGTTTCTACCTGGGCAGCACCAACTCTGTGTCTTCCCAACTATTACAGATATGAATATAACAGTAAACTTTGCAAGGAGAATTTACTTAAAACTACAATACACTAACAACTTAACTGGATTTTGCTAAATGGGCCACGTGGCTACCACGCTCTAACTACTAAGGCCTATGCTAAACCTTATCAAGTGCACACACCAGCAAAGGGACTCAAAGTATTGTTGAGAAGGAACAAGTTCACTCCCGGAAGCTTGAGGCTCGGATGGCCCGTTGGTCCGCTCTTTCCTTTGAGGACAGGAGGGAACTTCTCCTCTTCCACAGACCTTGAGTTCTTTGACTCTTCCAGACTCCGTCTCTTCTCGTCTATAGGATTGCCAACCTGAGGAGCTTCCGAGTCCAGTACCGGCTCAATGGCTACCAGGACTCTGCCACGGTCCATCATGCTTCTCTTCCAACTGCCATCCTTGAACACTTCCAAGACGATGTGGGCCCTATTTTCATCAGGGTTTTCCCCACTTCTTACACGTTTTTGCAGCACCTCCTCCTCCTCATTCTCCATCTTCTAATTGTCATCCCTATCAGTCAAAAACTGGAAGCACTGCCTTGGGGAAGCGGTAACAGGATCTGCTGAAACTGATATTTTTAGGCGACAAACATCACACCACCACAGAGTTGTTGAAAGGTCTAACAAAACAGATAGATCTGTAGCTCTCACCACTGAACCTCCAACCAGGCTTGGTCATGTGTGGCTGTAACCTGGTGGCAGCTTTCAAGCTTGGCAAGGTGCCACACATTCCATGCCTGGCAGACATACCCAACGTAACAGTTCAGTGCTTTCTGAAAACCTATGCAGATTTGCCTGAGCTACTTTTCAAGGTACTCTACTTGTGCACCAATTTTTCCAAGTCAGCTACAGCTGTCACCAGTTTGGCAGTGCTGCAGCAGTGCTTGCAAGTGTCAGCTCACTGACTGGTTTGCGGTCTGCCCTCGTGCGGTTCTCCAAAACTTTGAAAATAAGAAAGCCGCGGAGACACCATCACGTGTTTCTCAACGCTGGCAGGAAACTAGCCAGGTCTTTCACCGGGAAGGAACAACCACGGGAAGGGCAGTCTCCAGTCAAGGAGACCACCTATACCAAACATGGTATCCATCCACAGACAGCCGTTTCGGGGTATTTGCCCCTCATCAGTGTGGAGTAGGAATCTGGCTAGTGGGGGCAATGCCTAGTAAAAGACTACTTAAGCAAGCATTGTTGACCTTAGGGAGATCAACATATCCACTGCGGAGACACCATCACGTGTTTCTCAACGCAGTGATTCTAGAGCATTGCCCCCTGGGAAGTATGCAAATAAGAAAGCCGCGGAGACACCATCACGTGTTTCTCAACGCTGGCAGGAAACTAGCCAGGTCTTTCACCGGGAAGGAACAACCATGGGAAGGGCAGTCTCCAGTCAAGGAGACCACCTATACCAAACATGGTATCCATCCACAGACAGCCGTTTCGGGGTATTTGCCCCTCATCAGTGTGGAGTAGGAATCTGGCTAGTGGGGGCAATGCCTAGTAAAAGACTACTTAAGCAAGCATTGTTGACCTTAGGGAGATCAACATATCCACTGCGGAGACACCATCACGTGTTTCTCAACGCAGTGATTCTAGAGCATTGCCCCCTGGGAAGTATGCAAATAAGAAAGCCGCGGAGACACCATCACGTGTTTCTCAACGCTGGCATTAAACTAGCCAGGTCTTTCACTGGGAAGGAACAACCACGGGAAGGGCAGTCTCCAGTCAAGGAGACCACCTATACCAAACATGGTATCCATCCTGTTACGGGGGAACCGGCAGATTAGGACCAGGGGGTATATATCCTAATCGCCAGTCGGGGCCCACCGTGCTCCAGATGACAATGGAGCTGCTGGCACCTGAGGGTTAGGCGGAGACTATAGAGCTGGATGGCTCTGAGATAACCCAGGAACTCTGGGAACCGGTCACGTGTGTTGGGACACGTCAGACCGGACGACAACCCGATTAGCGTTTTGGTGCACCTAGCGCTACACCAACCAAGTGTGCAGGAAACACGTCAGGCCGGGTGGTAACCAGGTAGCGTTGACCGGAAGACCGCCACGAAAGCGCCCTGTCGGCCACGTGTGTAGGACACGTCAGGCCGAGCGGTCCTCCGATTAGCGTTTCTGGCCACCTCTCGACTGGCCACGTGTGTGTAGGACACGTCAGGCCAGATGGGTACACCAGTAGCGTTGACCGGGAAGCCGAGGAAAATAAGGAACACCCTGTAAACTCCACAGGGGTCCTGGAGTACGCTGTCCGTGCGCGTAGGGGGCACAACCGGACAGGTGGCGCAGCAGGTGCGTTGTCCGTGTGCGTAGGGGGCACAATCGGACAGGTGGCGCAGCAGGTGCGTTGTCCGTGTGCGTAGGGGGCACAATCAGACAGGTGGCGCAGCAGGTGCGTTGTCCGTGTGCGTAGGGGGCACAATCGGACAGGAAGCACAGCAGCCGCAGCCCAGTTAACGCCACTGGGCTGCTATAGCAAGACTGGAACGGCAGGAGGGAAGCACGGCGCCTGACCCTGATGTGCCGAGCCACGAATCTTGGCGTGACAGGCACCGTTCGCCTAACCCTACCTACCGCTTCCCAACATAGGCTTATGCCGCAATGAAGCTCTAACATGGAGGTGTGCTCTGACTGAGCAAAAGTGAAGACTGCGCACCTCCATGTTGTCTCCAGCCCCTTTTATAACCTGGGTCCGCCCCAAACCCAGGGTGGAACCACCAAGGTCCAATAGCAGAGTGCCATGTCATCAGTGACGTCACATGCGACCTATCCGGAACCGCCACGTCATTGATGACCTCATGGCAGCCACGCCCCAAACACTTCACCAGTCATCGTCTGACGACCAATACTGAGGTGCCAGATCATAGGGGCGGGCCTCTGTGAGCCAGTCCGGAGTTGCCACGTCATCAGGACACCTGACACCCTCTGCCCTATCAGGACCTGCCACCTCACGGACATGCTCAGTGAGGTCCTTACCGGACCTAGCCTCTGATGCACTAAGTGCCTGAGCATGCTCAGTAGCCTGAGCCACAGGCTTAGAAAGCAGACTATCAGTTTGAGCATGCTCAGTAGCCTGAACTGAGGACTTAGTCTCAGACATAACACAAACAGGCTGAGCATGCTCACTAGGCAAAACACCGGGCTTAAACTCTGGCTGGGGTAAATCGGCGCACGCATGCGCACTAGCCGCCTCTCCACACTTAGACATGGTGGAAGGAACAGCCAACTGGACCACCCGAGGCACGGCCAAGAACGGCAGCCGGCGCCTGGGCGCAACAGGAACCGCAGCAGGCTGCTTGCGGCTATGGCGGCGCCGGTTCGTAACAATACCCCCCCCTCTAGCGGCCCTCCCACTCGAATGGTCTATAGTCGCCACAGATACCACTGAGCGACGGGCGGAAGATGGAGTCATGCAGTGGGAGCTACAAAACTCGCTCCACCGTGTAATCACCCCAGACGACCAGACGATATGTGGGGAATGTTGCTTCAACCAAGGAATACCCAGCAGAATATCATCTGCACCCTTAGGGAGAACCAGAAATGAAATGGTCTCCCTATGCCCAGATGACATGGCAAGGGTAATGGGCACTGTCCGCTGGTGAATTACCTTGGGCAACAAGGACCCATCCTCCACATGGACTCTCACTGGCCTTGGCATTTGCACCAGCGGAATGGCATGCCGCCGGGCAAAAGAGGAGGAGATGAAACTATCCCCAGCACCTGTGTCCACACTTGCCCTTGTGGACCATGTTGACCCCTTAAAGGAAATTGACGCGGGAAACGTCACCCTAATGGATGACGCAGAGTCAAGTCTACCTTCAGCTATGGTCACCAATCGCGGTCTCTTACCCTGACGCTTTGGGCAACGGTTGGCATAATGACCATATTGCCCACAAGCGAAACAGGAAATGCCCTTGTGACTCGAAGACCTAGCAACACAAACCCTAGCGATGTCCATAGGGACAGAGATGTCCTCTAAGGGAGGTGCAGTAGGAGAGACCACTACAGTGGCTGAACGACCCTCTGACCTGCGCTCCAGCTGACGTTCGGAGGTCCGCAGGTCAATGCGGGTAGCCAGAGACATGAGGCCCTCAAGGGTAGTTGGTACCTCACGCGACGCTAATGCGTCCTTCACGTGCGAGGCTAATCCCCTCCAGAACAGTGGAATGAGAGTCCTCTCTGACCACCCCAGTTCTGCAGCAAGTGTCCTGAAACTCACAGCATATTGACTTGAGGAGGTACGCCCCTGTTCCAAAGTCAGTAGCTGTAGGGCCGAGTCGTGAGTGACCTGAGGCCCCAGGAACACTTGTCGCAAGGACTCCAAAAACTCCTTAGAGTCCTGTACTACGGGGTCATTTCTCTCCCACAAAGGTGTAGCCCACTCCAGTGCTCTATCAGAGAGCAAGGAGATGATAAACCCCACCTTCGACCTCTCTGTAGGAAACCGTGCAGCCAACAGCTCTAGATGGACTGAGCACTGGTTCACGAATCCCCTACATGCCTTGCTGTTCCCCGTAAACTTGTTGGGCAGCGAGAGGTGAGGGAGGGTTGGAGTAGGCTTGGTGACTGACACCATTGCAGCCGCTTGAGCCACCACATCATCCATATCAGCAGCAAGAGCAGACTTCTCCAGAGCCCTCACTCTGGCATCAAGCTGCAGCATGAACTGACGTAGCTGCTCTATCTCCGCCATGCCAGCCAGACCCTGGCGCAGTCTTACTGTTACGGGGGAACCGGCAGATTAGGACCAGGGGGTATATATCCTAATCGCCAGTCGGGGCCCACCGTGCTCCAGATGACAATGGAGCTGCTGGCACCTGAGGGTTAGGCGGAGACTATAGAGCTGGATGGCTCTGAGATAACCCAGGAACTCTGGGAACCGGTCACGTGTGTTGGGACACGTCAGACCGGACGACAACCCGATTAGCGTTTTGGTGCACCTAGCGCTACACCAACCAAGTGTGCAGGAAACACGTCAGGCCGGGTGGTAACCAGGTAGCGTTGACCGGAAGACCGCCACGAAAGCGCCCTGTCGGCCACGTGTGTAGGACACGTCAGGCCGAGCGGTCCTCCGATTAGCGTTTCTGGCCACCTCTCGACTGGCCACGTGTGTGTAGGACACGTCAGGCCAGATGGGTACACCAGTAGCGTTGACCGGGAAGCCGAGGAAAATAAGGAACACCCTGTAAACTCCACAGGGGTCCTGGAGTACGCTGTCCGTGCGCGTAGGGGGCACAACCGGACAGGTGGCGCAGCAGGTGCGTTGTCCGTGTGCGTAGGGGGCACAATCGGACAGGTGGCGCAGCAGGTGCGTTGTCCGTGTGCGTAGGGGGCACAATCAGACAGGTGGCGCAGCAGGTGCGTTGTCCGTGTGCGTAGGGGGCACAATCGGACAGGAAGCACAGCAGCCGCAGCCCAGTTAACGCCACTGGGCTGCTATAGCAAGACTGGAACGGCAGGAGGGAAGCACGGCGCCTGACCCTGATGTGCCGAGCCACGAATCTTGGCGTGACAGGCACCGTTCGCCTAACCCTACCTACCGCTTCCCAACATAGGCTTATGCCGCAATGAAGCTCTAACATGGAGGTGTGCTCTGACTGAGCAAAAGTGAAGACTGCGCACCTCCATGTTGTCTCCAGCCCCTTTTATAACCTGGGTCCGCCCCAAACCCAGGGTGGAACCACCAAGGTCCAATAGCAGAGTGCCATGTCATCAGTGACGTCACATGCGACCTATCCGGAACCGCCACGTCATTGATGACCTCATGGCAGCCACGCCCCAAACACTTCACCAGTCATCGTCTGACGACCAATACTGAGGTGCCAGATCATAGGGGCGGGCCTCTGTGAGCCAGTCCGGAGTTGCCACGTCATCAGGACACCTGACACCCTCTGCCCTATCAGGACCTGCCACCTCACGGACATGCTCAGTGAGGTCCTTACCGGACCTAGCCTCTGATGCACTAAGTGCCTGAGCATGCTCAGTAGCCTGAGCCACAGGCTTAGAAAGCAGACTATCAGTTTGAGCATGCTCAGTAGCCTGAACTGAGGACTTAGTCTCAGACATAACACAAACAGGCTGAGCATGCTCACTAGGCAAAACACCGGGCTTAAACTCTGGCTGGGGTAAATCGGCGCACGCATGCGCACTAGCCGCCTCTCCACACTTAGACATGGTGGAAGGAACAGCCAACTGGACCACCCGAGGCACGGCCAAGAACGGCAGCCGGCGCCTGGGCGCAACAGGAACCGCAGCAGGCTGCTTGCGGCTATGGCGGCGCCGGTTCGTAACACATCCACAGACAGCCGTTTCGGGGTATTTGCTCCTCATTAGTGTGGAGTAGGAATCTGGCTAGTGGGGGCAATGCCTAGTAAAAGACTACTTAAGCAAGCATTGTTGACCTTAGGGAGATCAACATATCCACTGCGGAGACACCATCACGTGTTTCTCAACGCAGTGATTCTAGAGCATTGCCCCCTGGGAAGTATGCAAATAAGAAAGCCGCGGAGACACCATCACGTGTTTCTCAACGCTGGCAGGAAACTAGCCAGGTCTTTCACCGGGAAGGAACAACCACGGGAAGGGCAGTCTCCAGTCAAGGAGACCACCTATACCAAACATGGTATCCATCCACAGACAGCCGTTTCGGGGTATTTGCCCCTCATCAGTGTGGAGTAGGAATCTGGCTAGTGGGGGCAATGCCTAGTAAAAGACTACTTAAGCAAGCATTGTTGACCTTAGGGAGATCAACATATCCACTGCGGAGACACCATCACGTGTTTCTCAACGCAGTGATTCTAGAGCATTGCCCCCTGGGAAGTATGCAAATAAGAAAGCCGCAGAGACACCATCACGTGTTTCTCAACGCTGGCAGGAAACTAGCCAGGTCTTTCACCGGGAAGGAACAACCACGGGAAGGGCAGTCTCCAGTCAAGGAGACCACCTATACCAAACATGGTATCCATCCACAGACAGCCGTTTCAGGGTATTTGCCCCTCATCAGCGTGGAGTAGGAATCTGGCTAGTGGGGGCAATGCCTAGTAAAAGACTACTTAAGCAAGCATTGTTGACCTTAGGGAGATCAACATATCCACTGCGGAGACACCATCACGTGTTTCTCAACGCAGTGATTCTAGAGCATTGCCCCCTGGGAAGTATGCAAATTAGTCTTTTACTAGGCATTGCCCCCACTAGCCAGATTCCTACTCCACACTGATGAGGGGCAAATACCCCGAAACGGCTGTCTGTGGATGGATACCATGTTTGGTATAGGTGGTCTCCTTGACTGGAGACTGCCCTTCCCGTGGTTGTTCCTTCCCGGTGAAAGACCTGGCTAGTTTCCTGCCAGCGTTGAGAAACACGTGATGGTGTCTCCGCGGCTTTCTTATTTGCATACTTCCCAGGGGGCAATGCTCTAGAATCACTGCGTTGAGAAACACGTGATGGTGTCTCCGCAGTGGATATGTTGATCTCCCTAAGGTCAACAATGCTTGCTTAAGTAGTCTTTTACTAGGCATTGCCCCCACTAGCCAGATTCCTACTCCACACTGATGAGGGGCAAATACCCTGAAACGGCTGTCTGTGGATGGATACCATGTTTGGTATAGGTGGTCTCCTTGACTGGAGACTGCCCTTCCCGTGATTGTTCCTTCCCGGTGAAAGACCTGGCTAGTTTCCTGCCAGCGTTGAGAAACACGTGATGGTGTCTCCGCGGCTTTCTTATTTGCATACTTCCCAGGGGGCAATGCTCTAGAATCACTGCGTTGAGAAACACGTGATGGTGTCTTCGCAGTGGATATGTTGATCTCCCTAAGGTCAACAATGCTTGCTTAAGTAGTCTTTTACTAGGCATTGCCCCCACTAGCCAGATTCCTACTCCACGCTGATGAGGGGCAAATACCCTGAAACGGCTGTCTGTGGATGGATACCATGTTTGGTATAGGTGGTCTCCTTGACTGGAGACTGCCCTTCCCGTGGTTGTTCCTTCCCGGTGAAAGACCTGGCTAGTTTCCTGCCAGCGTTGAGAAACACGTGATGGTGTCTCCGCGGCTTTCTTATTTGCATACTTCCCAGGGGGCAATGCTCTAGAATCACTGCGTTGAGAAACACGTGATGGTGTCTCCGCAGTGGATATGTTGATCTCCCTAAGGTCAACAATGCTTGCTTAAGTAGTCTTTTACTAGGCATTGCCCCCACTAGCCAGATTCCTACTCCACACTGATGAGGGGCAAATACCCCGAAACGGCTGTCTGTGGATGGATACCATGTTTGGTATAGGTGGTCTCCTTGACTGGAGACTGCCCTTCCCGTGGTTGTTCCTTCCCGGTGAAAGACCTGGCTAGTTTCCTGCCAGCGTTGAGAAACACGTGATGGTGTCTCCGCGGCTTTCTTATTTGCATACTTCCCAGGGGGCAATGCTCTAGAATCACTGCGTTGAGAAACACGTGATGGTGTCTCCGCAGTGGATATGTTGATCTCCCTAAGGTCAACAATGCTTGCTTTACTAGGCATTGCCCCCACTAGCCAGATTCCTACTCCACACTGATGAGGGGCAAATACCCCGAAACGGCTGTCTGTGGATGGATACCATGTTTGGTATAGGTGGTCTCCTTGACTGGAGACTGCCCTTCCCGTGGTTGTTCCTTCCCGGTGAAAGACCTGGCTAGTTTCCTGCCAGCGTTGAGAAACACGTGATGGTGTCTCCGCGGCTTTCTTATTTGCATACTTCCCAGGGGGCAATGCTCTAGAATCACTGCTTTGAGAAACACGTGATGGTGTCTCCGCAGTGGATATGTTGATCTCCCTAAGGTCAACAATGCTTGCTCCAAAACTTTGAGGCCTCTACCAAGATGGTGTCCTGTGATTACGCTATAATCAGCAAAACCATTGCGCTTCTCTGTCTACTGAAATGCTCGCTGCTCACAATGAAAGAGAAAGCTTTGCGTTTGGACCATGTGGAGATGGATGACGAAAGTACACAAGGTGATACTACCCAGCCAAGCCTCACCTCATCTTCACAGAGCAGATTTTGTGATAATGAAGAGAAGGAGGCTGAAGAGGATGTGACTGTGGAGGAGGAACAGGAGATGGTTGCCTGCACTCCAGAGGGTACTAACAACACCAGCTTCTTGTCTGCTCGGCATGGATGGCCTGAAGAGCAGGAGGAGGAGAGAGAGCAGGAGGAAATGGAGGGCTATCCTTCTGATGAGGACAAGGAAGTCTTGCCTATTGGGAGTCTGGCACGCATGGCTGACTTTATGTCCCGCTGCCTTCTCCGTGACCCTCACATGATACACATTTTGGCGAACACCAATTACTGGCTGTGCACCTTTATCAATCCACACTACAAGAAGAACTTTCCATCTTGCCTTCCTACAGCAGAGAGGACTACTAAAATGGTGCAATACCAGAAGGCTATAAATTGAGGAATTGGTAAAAATCCCATCTGACAACTCTAACTGCAGTTGTGAGAGTTCTTTGGACAACCAAGAAGGAGAGAAGAGGAAGACACATAGGAGTACCAATAGCGACAGGGGAAGACTATCAAATGTCTGGGACAGTTTCATTAGACCCTCACTGCCCCCATGGGGCACTCTGACAAGGAGAAAATAGTTTATGAAGATGGTGTTGGAGTTCCAAGCCAACCGTACCACCATCCTCCATGAGTCCTCTGTGCCATACAGGTATTGGTTATCCAAATTGTGCACGTGGCATGAACTGTGCCTCTACACCTTGGAAGTGCTGAACTTTCCTGCTGCTAGCATTTTGTCTGAGTGAGTTTTTATGGCTGCAGGAGGCATAATAACTGATAGGAACATCCTCCTGTCAACTGAAAATGCTGACAGGCTGACTCTAACAATGAACAAAGCAGGAATTAGCCCAGACTTCTCAACCCCACCGGATGACAGCAGCCAAACTTAAAGGCAATTGTAATCTACTTTTATTGCGGTGTATTCCCATTCACCACCTCCCACCCACACAAGAGTATATACAGTCCTTGTTTTCTTTTTTTTGTATCCTCCTTCTCCTTCACCATATCACCAGGGTCATCATGCGACCCTTGCTCTTAATTTTTTCCAGTGTTTTTCCAGGGTGGGTATAATGCCCTAATACATAATTTTTAGAGTCCTACAATTTTTTAGGGCCTCCCCTATGTCTCTTCCAGAGTGTATCGCAGTGCCTCCTTCTAATTTTTGGCTGCCCTTGCACAAAGTGCATCGGTTTACTAGTCTACAAGTTCTCCTCCTTAATAATGGGAAAAAAAATGTATGAGGCCCTCCTCTACTTGTCTTCCAGGGTGTATCATAATGCCTCCTTCTAATTTTTGGCAGCATTTGCACATAGTACATTGGCTTTACCAGTCTAGGAGTCCCACTCCTTCATAATTGGAAAAAAAAATGCTTTCTGAAGCCTTCTTCTATGTGTTTTGCTGGCTAAATTGCAACCTCTTGTAATTTTAGCTAGGCCTCTCACTGAGTGCAAAGGCTTTACCAGTTTCAGAGTCAGAATCTTTTAAAAATGGTACCACAATTGAATGAGAGCCTTTTCTTTATGTCTCCTGCTGGCTGTATTGCAATCCCACCTTGTAATTTTTGGATAGGCCTTGTTATTTAAGTAATAGGGGCTGTCTCTGTACCAATCACAAAGTGTAGGGCCATTCTGTATTGACTAGACACACCTGCCCACACTGTAACACCTCCACCACCAAAGGCTCAACTGGGGACCACAATGGCTGATGCACAGCGCTCTCCTTGACATCTTCAAGATCATTGGTGGCCATCATTTCTGCTCAGCATGAATCAACTTTCATCAGTGAACCGCACTGAGTGCCCTGGTCCCTCATCCAGCAAGACGATGTCTGTGCCTGGTGGTGAGATCAAGTATACTTTCAGGTCATCTGGCAAGCAGACCATGCTGATGTAACCATTTTGATTGGTCTGACATGATTCCTGGGTGCCTCTCACCTCCCTTAAATGTGTCTAGAGTTGTGAGGCATTTATAATCCTGTTCTGAAGGTCATTGTTCATCAGTGTGAGATGTAGCCAAAAGACTTCCATTTCTATGCCTTTCTGTGACTCTTCCAGTCTCTCTGTGTCTCTGTACAACCTGCTGATGACACTTTGTGACTCTATAATCTCAGTGGCCACTTCCATCTCTGAGAACATCCTACCTGAATCCTCACAATGGCCAGGTACTCTTGATCTCATAATGTCAAAATATGAACAGCATGAGTGGGGCTGTTTAAATTCCAATTCTAATTAAACCCCCAAATTTATTGTGCGTGTAATACTAATGTATGTACTGAGGATTTTGATTGCGTTAGGGCAATGACAACCGGAGACGAGTTCTTGGTGCAGAGATGTTTATAATATGTAACCAACAATATATATATAAACGGAACAAAAACACAGTAGAACATAAAACACAGGAATTACCTTCCAGGATCGGAGCGAAGGGAATTCCCGGGGCCACGCACCGGACTCCCCCAGGGAGACCACCAAGAGCGAACCCCTATACAGGGACTGTCTGGCAATCACCCCAGAAGGCCTAAATGCGCAGCAGCCGGGACACACAGGGCAATAGGTAGAGTCCAAAAATGTCCGTACGAGACGAGAGTCCAGAGTGGTTACGAACCGGAAAGAACCGGGCAGAAGTGCTGACCAAAGACGGCAGACAGAGTCCGGGCACAGCTTGATGAGACCAGGTGAAGTCCAGAGTCGGTGTCGGTTGATTTTCAGGAGGATCCAAATGTCAATCAGGAAACAAGAGCAGCAAAGCAGGAGTACACAGCAAGCAGTATACTCAGGCACTGGACTAAGCTTAGGGGCGGCCTTTTAAACAGATGGACAGGAAGTAGGGCAACAGAACAGCAAACTCCATGTTAACAGAGGGCAAGCTCTTTCAAAAGAGAACTGGAAATCCCGGAATCCTGACAGTGCGATTCATTGATCAAACACCTCCTGTGAATTTAGCCATTAAGATCCTCGTTAGAGAACAGCAAGTTCTGCAAAAAGCACTGCAACATTGAACAGTTGGACATGTGCAGTCAGAAGTTTAGAGAAGGTCACATTAAGTTTTTCTGAAAAGCTTAGAGGGCATTCTAGGATCATCCTGAATTTTCATCCGAAAGCTAAATATCTCTAACTTTTTGTGAGTAGTGAATGTGCCAACGAATATGCAGAAAAACCAAAGTCTATAAATACATTCAGCACCACGGACAGGAAATGAGATTTTGGAGACTTCATGAATGGATAAGAAAGTCGGGTTTAACACTGCGCTAAAACCATGAAGCCAAACGATGTGATGAATTCTTTGCTATATTTTCTTTATTTAGGCCAAGTCTACGCGTTTCAAAGGCATGTCCGCCTTCTTCATCAGGACAGAGGAAAAAACAGCATGATACCAATTGCTACTTGGGGATACATATATATTGAAAAAGAGGCTCCACACCTACACAGGTGATGTCAGTCAGGGAGTGGCTGAACATCACGTGTATGAATAACAGAAAGCAGTGGAGAAAAAATGGAAGAAACAGAAAGAAGAAAAAAAAAAAAAGGAATTGGAAGGGGTTAAAACAGAGGGGTGTACGCATATGTCTGTAAAAAAAATTTTTCTTTAATAAAAAAACAAATGTAAAAAAATGTGCTTTATTTATAAAGCTTGCGCCTAAAAATACATAAAAATATAATGTCAGGTCGCTGCCAAAACAATCAGCAAGAAGGTGCAAAAATATATCAGCAAGAAGGTGCGAAAATATATATATGTATAATACTGGAGATAATCCAGCAGTAAAAAAAACATTTACATTTTCTAATGCGGTCTGCATAAATATGAAGTTTTTATACACCCAGTTTTTATCCTAATATAATAAGGACATTTTAATTTTCATATATGTATTTTTCCCCATTTTATTAAGATACTCCAAAAATTCCTTCCCCCTTCCCCAGCTTTCATTATAAGGTGGGATTGTATGTTTTTATATACAACTTTTCATATATATCCTTTTATCTGTTGGTTGTGATAATTATTTTATTTGGTTTCAGCGTGTTTCTTAAAGGTTTTTACTCTTTATATTATATTCATATCTATTGTATGTATTTATTTAAATGTGATACCATCAAACACTGTTTTTTGCCCTTGGATGGATGAATACAAAATTTGATCTTTATATTTGTTTCACTCTCCAGAAACTATCTTCTTTATTCTTTTCATATTTGATCTACCCCCTTTTTTCACTCACTGTATTTTGTTCCGGCCCGTTCTCTATGCCGACATGAATTCTTTTCACCCTGCTCCTTCATGCGCACGCATGCGCAGATAACTTTTTTATCACGCTTTGAACTCATTTCACCCCTTTCAGCACTTCACATAGCACGTTGGAGGTTTTTTTTTTTTTGTTTTTTTTCCTATGCCCGCGTGTCCTATTTTTCTTTCACTTTCTTGTACCTCACAAAACTCCTTTTTTTCACTGCTCGATTATTTCCAGTATCATACATATATATATTTTTGCACCTTTTTGCTGATTGTTTTGTCAGCGACCTGACACTATATATTTATGTATTTTTAGGCGTAAGCTTTACAAATAAAGCACATTTTTTTACATTTGTTTCTATTAAAGCAAAAATCCGTGTGTCCCATTTTTCTTTCACATTCTTGTACCTCACAAAACCCTCTTTTTTTCATTGCTGGATCATCTCCAGTATTATACATATATATATTTTGGCACTTTTTTGTTGATTGTCTTGTTAACGACCTGACACTATATTTTTATGTATTTTTTAGGCGCAAGCTTTACAAATAAAGCACATTTCTTTACATTTGTTTTTTATTAAAGCAAAAACCCGTGTGTCTCACCCCCCCTTTTTTTCACATTTTTGTACCTCGAAAAAAAAACCCCCTTTTTTCACTGCTGGATCATCTCCAGTATCATACATATATATATTTTTGCACTTTTTTGCTGATTGTTTTTGTCAGCGATCTGACACTATATTTTTATGTATCTTTAGGCACAAGTTTTTACAAATAAAGCACATTTGTTTTTATTAAAGCATAAACCCCCCTTTTTTTACTGCTGGATTATCTCCAGTATTATACATATATATATTTTCGCACCTTCTTGCTGATATATTTTTGCACCTTCTTGCTGATTGTTTTGGCAGCGACCTGACATTATATTTTTATGTATTTTTAGGCGCAAGCTTTATAAATAAAGCACATTTTTTTACATTTGTTTTTTTATTAAAGAAAAAATTTTTTTACAGACATATGCGTACACCCCTCTGTTTTAACCCCTTCCAATTCCTTTTTTTTTTTTTTTTTTTTTTTTTTCTTCTTTCTGTTTCTTCCATTTTTTCTCCACTGCTTTCTGTTATTCATACACGTGATGTTCAGCCACTCCCTGACTGACATCACCTGTGTAGGTGTGGAGCCTCTTTTTCAATATATATGTATCCCCAAGTAGCAATTGGTATCATGCTGTTTTTTCCTTTGTCCTGATGAAGAAGGCGGACATGCCTTTGAAACGCGTAGACTTGGCCTAAATAAAGAAAATATAGCAAAGAATTCATCACATCGTTTGGCTTCATGGTTTTAGCGCAGTGTTAAACCCGACTTTCTTATCCATTCATGATTCCCTGTTGCATTATCGGGGCTGCTGCTTGACCATTTTCTGCATACATAGGAGTTGTGCCTGTCACAACTTCCATAGGTGAGCACCTGTTTTCATTTTCTAAGCCTCCATTGTTTGCCAGATAAGACCCTATGTGCGCTTTTCTCTCCACAGCATTTTGATTTTGGAGACTTGTGACGATGACACAATGGTGGGTTGCATTTGGTTTGGTCGAGTTATATGCAGAGGCAATACAAAATATAATGGCTTAATGTAGCTTCTCCTTTGACCTCCCATGTAGAAGAGCATTTCACCACAGTGCAATAAACAATCTATGAAAATGGCTAAATTTTTCAAACAGATTTTACCTGATATGTACAATTATCCTGTTTGTGATCTCTGAGTTAATAGAGGGAATGTCTTATTCTGGATTCTCTTCTTTTATACCAGTGTCTGCAAAGAGCCTCTCCTGCTCCGATCATCATCACAACCTGCTTGCACATTACACAGAAAAGGCATAATTTCAAAAAGAGCTGGATTCTGTCCAAAACTTGCCTATTTTTGAACTGAAAGCCCACTTGTTTGCTTTGACTGAGTACAGTTTAACAGACAGGAGCGCAGGAGCAGTACCAAACTGAAAACCCACCTCTTTACTTTGGCTGTAGGCAGTTTATCAGACAGGAGAGCAGGAAAAGAGACAAAGATCTGTCCTACTTCCTGTACCTTTCCTCCTGATCTCTGCTGATGGATTTCACTTGACAACAGGCAGTTGACACTAAATTAGACAAGGGATAAAAATAGTAGTCGGCACTATGAATTGATGTTTTAGAGTAAGATAACAGAATTTTTAAATAAAGTGATCTGCAAATTATCTGTTTATCCCTTTAGCTATCCAATAAGACCAAGTTCTATCAAAGTACAGTAACTTTTTTCCTTTTAATTTTTATACAGATCAAAGTGCGCCTGCGCAGGACCTCATTGCCAACTAGTGTAGATGACGTAGCACGCGTCATCCACACTAGCTTCAGAAGGAGGACAAAGATGGCCGAAAGAGGAGGTGCGGGACCCGGAGAATGGAGACGCCCATCTGACCAGTCTGCTCAGCAACGACCGTTAGGTGAGTATTATGAACATCTGGTGACAGGTTCCCTTTAAGAGTCACAGGTTGGTACGGTCAGAAGACTTCATATTGCACAAGCAGCATTGAGAGGCATCACTACAATAGAAATGTCTCCATTTTCCCGTTTCCAGAAAACATTTGAACGGGTTCCAATGGTCACTTGCCAGACTCTGATCAAGTTGTCTGTGTATCCAGCGAAGAGGGTCTGTCCATCTGCTGACTAGGCCAGAGATGTACAATTTGAGGGCTCCGCTTTGCTTGTTCTGCTGATCACCTCCTGTTTCAGTTCGTCTACGATGATTTTTCCCTCCAGATCCCAGAGCTTGATGCTTGGTCCTGTGACCGCACATAGTTAATAGCAGTTGGGCTGAAGCACAGCGCTTTGATGACGTAATTGCTGTCCAGGTGGTACAAGTGTTTCCCCTCGTTCATATCCCACAAAATGGCTTGTCCATCCTTTCCTCCACAGGCGCACAGTGACCCATAAGGAGACACAGTGACTGTGTTCAGGAAGCCACTGTGGCCAATGTGGTTGGTCTTCAGCTTGCAGTTTATCAAATTCTAGACCTTCACCATCTTGTCCCATCCGCAGGATACAGATGTGACGCCCTGGCAAAAACCAGGTAGTCACAGTTACTCCGCTGCATTACACCGTTCCCTCACTAGGAAACACACAGCCAACCAGAAACCCTAGTCACCCCACCTTAGGGAAAGATAGACACACTAGTGGGGTGACCAAGTGGTTGGGACACGCCCACCCAGGGGTCTAGGCAGCCCGGGGTGGGAAAACAGTCAGTAGAGTATTGAAGTTCAGTTTGGAGAGAAGTGTGGGCTGGAGCTAAGTGTAGCTCCAGCAGGAAGGTCAAGTTGAACGATACCAGGGTAGGAGCCCTGGTGCCACTGGCTAGGAGGCAGACGGTGGTCTCCATCAGTAGGAGATGGGAAGACGGCTCGGCAGAACCGAGGTGGACCGGAACAAGGTTGTAGCCCGCCGGTACCAACATTGGGAACCGACCCGGAATCCGTAGCACAAAGGGGGGTACTCGGACCCTGAAGCCAGAAACCGGAAACAAGTGGACTGGTTAATTAACCGATTGAGGCCAGGACTAGAGGTCCTGTCCCACCCAAAGTCCCTCATAGAAGACAACAGCCCACTGATTAGGGATAAGAGGTCACCGCCAGGACCCATAGATCCCACGGGCCAGCGTCTGCGGGCACGGCTCCTTAGGCCACATCCAGCCGGGAGCGGACTCCTGAGTTTCACACCAGGAAAGTCCACCTTACAGAAAGCAGTGCAGGAAAAAAATAGAGACCACCAGCCGGGTGGGGGACCTGAACGTAACCGGCCGCGGCGCCGGCCACCATCACCTTGGTTTACCAGAGACTTGTGTGTTTTACTAACAGTGAGTACACCAGCACCCCCTGCGGCTGCTATCCCCTGCACCGCGCCACCAGGTCTCGGGGCCACCATCCCTGCCCACGGAGGGGTTAACAACTTGCTGCACAACATCTCCCCCGGGTGCCCCATAACAGCAGTGGTGGTGTCCCACCTCACGACACATCGTGGGTGGCGTCACAAACTTATTACGACCTAGCCCATACATCTACGTCCCCCTATTTATCTGGCGTGTCCGCGAGACCCCCGGGTCCAGAGATCCGCGAGCCACCACCCCAGAAGGCTCGGACCCGAGCAGCATCGGCTGCTGGCATGGGGGCGGCACACAATGATTGGATTGCTGCTGTTGGGAGAGAAGTGGATGAACGCAAGAAACACATTCAGAGGGAGATTCTTCTTGCATTGTGTACTTGCAGACTCTCAGAGTGTTCCAGTGAAGCGTCCCCGAGCAAGTTCTCATCATGACCCTGGGGGGCACCCTGAAAGGGCACAATGGGTGGATTACCCAGATCGCAACCACCCCGCAGTTCCTGAACATGATCCTCAACTCTTCCCTGGACAAGATTGTCATCATGTGGAAGCTAACTCGGGATGAAGCCAACTATGGTGTCCCTCAGCGCGCCCTGCGTGATCATTTCCACTTTGTCAGTGATGTTGTCATCTCCTCTGATGGACAGTTTGCCCTGTCTGGTTCCTGTGATGGGACCCTGTGTATATGGGATCTTACAAATGGCACAACGACAAGGATATATGTGGGTCACACCAAGCATGTCCTCAGTGTGGCCTTCTCTGCTCATAACCATCAGATTGTGTACAGTTCCCGAGACAGTACAGTAACCTTTTAAGAGTTTAAAAAAAGAATTCAATGCATATGCCAAGTATACTTACACATATATTGGTAAATAGAATTAGGCTATTTTTTGGACAATTTATAAAGGGGTCACACAACTGGACTTTAGTGTTTGCTATAATCAATGGGAGAATAAACTCCACTTCACTTCAAGTTAATCCATTTACTGAATCCTTTGGTGATCAGTTTTGTAAAAAACATAGACAAACAGAATAGCACATATAGATGTAACATTGCGGACACCAAGGCATGCAAGTCGTATACTGCCATACAGTGTCATATGTGCGCCTCAACAGCTGCTGCATTCTTTATCTAAGCTAAACACTAAAGTCACATTTTTTGGTAATCATCAAGTCAAGACATAATGGCCGACTCTTTAAATGTGATTTAGACATAACTCATAAAACTAAATTCATTAACAGCTCACAGCAAAGTATATCTAGATATCCCTATGGCACAGCCGGGATGGTGAAGAGCCTAATGAGATAACAAACAGTACGGGCACCTATTCAATTATTAAACTAAATGTTCCACTTCCTTCTCGTGCGCGCGTCTCGGGGCAGGCGCCAATGGGACGCCAACCGGATGGAAAACAGACCAATGGCAGGCCTCCTGTGGGAGTAAATGGTGTGACAAGATCTGACGGAGTAAACAGAGTCAAGGTCAGAGCTCAGGCTTCATATCACCCATAAATGTTTATGACCCTTACACGGCCATAAAGTGAACTTTCCATAAACTATACTTTTATGACGGGCTGCTAATCATTAATCTCCTACCTCCTATCACCAACATGGGTTCCCAGAGTCACCGGGCACATTCAGGCATTTCCCATCACCTGCGTGGAAAGAAGGAACTCGTGTACCTTCCTCCTTTCATAATCTGTTGAGAAATGCTGTGTTTTCCAATTAAACATTGTGGGAGATATGTAACTTCACAAGAATTACCGGCGCCCATCAGACGCATGCTAACTGGCTCCGGGCTCCAACTATAATTCTATAAGGTCATATAATATCTTTGTCTAAGGAAGAGGTGCACTGCATACATAAATTACAAGGACAATTTTAAATGTAATTAATACTTATATATTTTTTTTACAAATGTTTATATGTTTTTAACAAGTCTAATTGTTATGCTGCATATCAAGAAATGACCTCTTACCAACTTCATGTAGGGGTTTATGATTTTAAAGCAGCAGGACAAGGAGTTTCCTTGGTCCAGGCACCAGGACAAGAAGTTTCCTTGGTTTGGGTACCAGGACAAGACGATTCCTTGGTTCAGGCACCAGGAGAAGAACTTTTGTTAATTCAGGCACGAGGACAAGAAGTAAGAAGATTACTTGGTTCAGGCACTGGAAGAAGAAGTTTCCTTGGTTCTGGCACCAGGACAAGAATTTTTCTTGGTCCAGGCACTAGGACGAGAGGTTTCCTTTGTCCAGGCACCAGGACAAGAAGTTTCCTTGGTTAAGGCACCAGGACAAGACGATTCCTTGGTCCAGGCACCAGGATAACAAGTTTCCTTGGTTCAGGTACCAGGACAAGAAGTTTTGTTAATTCAGGCACGAGGACAAGAAGTAAGAAGTTTACTTGGTTCAGGCACCGGAAGAAGTTTCCTTGGTTCTGGCACCAGGACAAGAATTTTTCTTGGTCCAGGCACTAGAACGAGAGGTTTCCTTGGTCCAGGCACCAGGACATGAAGTTTCCTTGGTTCAGGCACCAGGACAAGACGATTCCTTGGTCCAGGCACCAGGATAAGAAGTTTCCTTGGTTCAGGCACCAGAACAAGAAGTCTCCTTGGTTCTGGCACCAGGACAAGAATTTTTCTTGGTCCAGGCACTAAGATGAGAGGTTTCCTTGGTCCAGGCACCAGGACAAGAAGTTTCTTTGGTTCAGGCACCAGGACAAGACGTTTCCTTGGTTCAGGCAACAGGACAAGATGTTTCCTTGGTTCAGGCAACAGGACAAGAAGTTTCTTTGGTTCAGGCACCAGGATAAGAAGTTTCCTTGATTCAGGCATCAGGACAAGACGTTTCTTTGGTCCAGGCACCAGGACAAGAAGTTTCCTTGGTTCAGGCCCCAGGACAAGACGTTTCCTTGGTCCAGACACCAGGTCAAGAAGTTTCCTTGGTCCAGGCACCAGGACAAAAAGATTTTTTGCTCCAGGCACCAGGACAAGAATTTTCCTTGGTTCAGGCACCAGGACAAGAAGTTTTGTTAATTCGGGCAACAGGACAACAAGTTTCCTTGGTTCAGGCACCAGAACAAGACGTTTCTTTAGTTCAGGCACCGGGACAAGAAGTTTCCTTGGTTCAGACACCAGGACAACAAGTTTCCTTGGTTCAGGCACTGGGACAAGAAGTTTCTTTGGTTCAAGTACCAGGACAAGACATTTTCTTGGTTCAGGCACCAGTACAAGAGGTTTCCTTGGTTCAGGCACCAGAACAAGAAGTTTCCTTGGTTCAGGCACTAGGACAAGAAGTTTCCTTGGTTCAGACACTAGGACAACAAGTTTCCTTGGTTCAGGCACTGGAACAAGAAGTTTCTTTGGTTCAAGCACCAGGACAAGACATTTCTTGGTTCAGGCACCAGTACAAGAGGTTTCCTTGGTTCAGGCAACAGAACAAGAAGTTTCCTTGGTTCAGGCAACAGGGCAAGAAGTTTCCTTGGTTCAGGCAACAGGACAAGATGTTTCCTTGGTTCTGGTACCAGGACAAAAAGCTTCTTTGGTTCAGGAAATAGGACAAGAAGTTTACTTGGTTCAGGCACCAGGACAAGAATTTTCATTGATTCAGTCATTAGGACAAAATGTTTCTGCGCCACCTCGGTGCAGACCGGGGTGCTCGGATCCGGGGTGGTCATGGCTCGAGGGGTCCGGACCTGGGCTCGGCACTCCCCTTGAAAGGGGATTATTTACAGGGGAGAAGTTTGTGACGCCACCTGCGGGTTGCGGTAATGGGAGTTCCGCCGCTGCTGGAAGGAGTACCGGGGCGGTTAGTGGGGAGCAGCAAGGTGTCAGTCCCTCTGCAGGTAGGGAAGGCCAAGGACTCTGGGGTTTTTGGTGCACAAGTTAGTTCTCTGTGTGGCCCCTCGGCTTGAAGCTGTTGGGGCCCTGCTCACTATGTTTTAGTGTAGCTGTGCTATTGATGGCTGGCACTTGGGATTTTAGTGGGCCGCGTTACTGGAAAGCCCTATCCCCCGTGGTGTGCTGTCGCCTTCAATCTCTGAGCTCCTAGGCAAGTTCATAAAGAGACTCTCCCTCCCAGGTTAATTATCAGGACGATGAACTGCTCCTGACCTAGGGTCCTTTACCCCGTCGTGCTCGGTACCGGTCAGTTCTCTTGGATGTCTGATACCAACAGTCCTCCTAGACTATGTCTGTAGCACCCTTCCAATGTCTCTGCCACAGTTCCCCGACTACTCTGGTTCCGGACCACCGTCTGCGACCCAACCTCGGTCTAGCTCCCCGGGAGCTACTACTCCCCAGCTCCTCACTCCTTGAGGACTCTCACTCGACTCTCTAGACTCAACTGCCTGACTTCCCTCCCACCAGTCTGCCTGACCCCTAGGTGGGTGGCCTTATTCCGCTTAACCAACCCACTGGTGTGTCTAACAGGTCGTGATGTGAGGTGTGATTGGGATTTGTGCTGATGGTAGTGACACCGGCCTCTTAAGAACCTGGAACCATGGGGATTAGGTCCTGCACCCTGGGTAGGATTGCAGTACCCTGGGGCACCCTGATATACTCAGGGGCACCACATTCCCTTGGTTCAGGCACCAGGAAAAAAAAGTTTCTATAATTCAGGCACCAGGACAAGAAGTTTCTTTGGTCCAGGCACCAGGAAAAAAAAGTTTCTTTAATTCAAGCACCAGGAAAAAAAAGTTTCCTTGATTCAGGCACCAGGACAAAACGTTCCCTTGGTTCAGGCACCATTACAAAAAGTTTATTTGGTCCAGGCACTAGGACAAGAAGTTTCCTTGGTTCAGGCACCAGGACAGACATTTCCTTGCTTCAGGCACCTGGACAAGAAGTTTCCTTGGTTCCATAAAAAAAAATTTCTAGAAGAGAACATGTGCGCCTCCATTTTTCATTTGTTATCATCATACACGTAGGACAGGTCATCAATAAGATGTAATAGGTTATCCGGGTCTTGTCCCATAAGAGAGAGGCCATATTCAAAGTCCCCTCCAATTGGAATAATTTTCTGCTGAACGTTTGGGGGCCTTTATTGTTTCTGTGCCTGGGCCCACAGCATGGTCTTAACAAGGAGTGTTAAGAGAAATCATAGGACCGCATAGCAAAAGTTGGGAAGTTCTAATTACACCACCCCCTCCCCCCGGAAAAATAAATAAATAAATATTCGGCGGGGTTCACAGTGAAGCATATCTCACAACTTTGCAGTCCTAAAAGGGGCTTTACACGCTACGATATTGTTAATGTTTTATCGTGGGGTCACGTTGTTAGTGACGCACATTCGGCGTCATTAACGATATCGCAGCGTGTGACACTTACCAGCGACCTTAAGCGTCCTGAAAAATGGTGAAAATCGTTCACCATGGAGAGGTCGTCCCAAAACCAAAAATCGGTAATGGTTGATTATCGATGTAGTTCGTCACTCCTGCGGCAGCACAGATCGCTGTGTGTGACACCGCAGGAGCGAGAAACGCCTCCTTACCTGCCGCCGGCCGCAATGCGGAGGGAAGTAGGTGGGCGGGATGCTACGTCCCGCTCATCTCCGCCCGTCCGCTTTGATTGGCCTGGCCGCTTAGTGACGTTGCGGTGACGTCGCAGTGATGCCGAATGTCCCTCCCCTCGAGGGAGGGATTGTTCGGCAGTCACAGCGACGCCGCCGACCAGGTAAGTGCATGTGACGCTGCCATAGCGATAATGTTCGCTGCGGCAGCGATCACACAAGATCGCATGCACGACGGGGGCGGGTGCTTTTGTGTACGATATCGCTAGCAATTGCTAGCAATATCGTAGCGTGTAAAGCCCGCTTTACAAAGTAATTCCTTTCATTGCACCATTGCACTAAAGCCCACTAAAGCCCCTAGATTCCTCTTTCATTGCGCTAATAAGGTTTGATGCCAACAAAAGTGCCCCCAATAAGTATTATACCCTCACAGTGAATTCTACTACAGAACACTCGACATGCACAGTTTTATGACCCTACCCCAGAAGATTTGGGGACCATTATACTGTTTGTAGGCCTATAATACTGCATGGAAGGCTGTGGGGCTGGCACATTTGAAGAATCATACTGTTTTAGGGTCACCATACTTTGCCAGGGTAGTTGAGGAGAGGTGCAGTTGTCTTCCTATAGTATAATGCACCCAATGTTTCTGGTCTTGTAAGTTCCAGCACAACCCAGCCCAACACAACAGTATAGTCAGTGATGGTCACCTTTCCTTTCATTGAGTCCAAGTCTCTTTCTCCCGTAGAAAAGTGGGCTCAAAGGGTCAGTGGGATTAAAGATTTATGCTCCCAAATGCTTCTGTGCTGCCCCTGCAGCGGATCAAACCGCTCGGATCCGAGCATGATGATTGCTCATGGCTCGAGGGTCTCCGGACCCGGTTGACTAGGGGCCACGCTCAAATGTAAAAGGGGGTATTTACAGGGGAATTGATAAAGTTTGTGATGGTAAATGGGAGTACCGCTGCTGCCGTTGGGAGTACCCAGGGTGATGGAGTGGGGCAGCTAAATGACGTTACCCTCCACGGGTAGGGGTAGGCCCCGGGACTCTGGATGGTGATGTGGGGGTTGCAGTGCAGGGGCTAGTCGGGTACTCACTCAGCAATGAAGCAGATGCTGACAACAGGGTAAACCAAGTCTCTGACTGCCGTTGCCTCTCAAGAAGAGCTCGTCTGGGTCCCGTCCCATGCAGCACTGCCTGGTGGTCCGTAACCTGCCTCCTGGCACAAAATTTAGATTGTCCGTTGTGGCACGGTAGCTTGGAGCTGTCTGGGCCCCGATCCCCACTATGGTTAAGTGAAGAAGCCGGCGCTCAGGAGCTCACGTTTGGGATTTCAGTGGGCCGCTTGCTAGGAAAGCCCTATCCCCCTCGTTGCACTAGTGCCCCCGATCTCTGAGCTTGGTGGGAACAGTCTATAAAGGCCCTGTCCTCCGCAGGTTAATTTCCAGGTTGCCTGAAGCTTCTCCCTGACCTAGGGTCCGTGTACCCCGACGTGCCTTCTGTCCCAGACCGGTGATAGGACCAGGCTGCTGACCATCCTCCTCGACGGGTTCCAGGCACCTAGCCTCAATCCCCTGCGACTGGGGGTCCGACTCCTCTAGGTCCAGACCACCGTCTGCGACCTAGTTTACTTCTCCCCTGGGAGCTTCAACTCCCAGCTTTCTCAGAGCTCCTCTCCGCTCGAGGGCTACCACAGAACTGACTTGACACCTCCCACCTCCCTGTCTAACCCCTAGGTGGGCGGCCCTATTCCTGCTTAAGCAGCCTACTGGTGTGCCTGACAGGTGTGATGCAAACGGTATCTAAGATTTGTGAATGCTGGTGGAGGCAGTACTGCAGGATAGAGACCCAGTACCATGGGGGGTTGAATACTGCATGTGGAGGGCAGTTTGTGCAGTACCCTGGACTACCTGAATAGTCCAGGGGCGTCACACTTCCATGTTAAGGTCTCTTCTCCCCCTAGGGAACAGGGGTAGGGAATTTGCCATAGTGGAAGCAAAGCGCTTTTTGCTTGCAGTCACATGTGCAGGCCTCGCCCAGAAAGGTCAACTACAACCACACGCCCAATACCTTGATGGCTTTTGGCCTGGTCATATGTTTGTACTCTGGCTCCTTCAGTCTGGGGCAACTTGTTCGAGGATTGGTCTGTAGCCCTCTCATTGTTCTTGTCCGATGCGTCAATCCACACTCTCAGATTATGCTATCTCACTCTAATCTCAACAGTGTAGTTGCCACAAATCACTCACTACATGCGGTCTTTACGACCTGACTGACTTGTACGTCTGTACTAGTGACTAGTGAGGCCCTATCTGAAGTTCTACAAGGGAACTGTCCCTTACCCTGAGAACTAACTCCTCACATTGTGGGCTTGTCCCAACACTTAACTGTTATTTGTCTTACAGTGTATTTTCGGGCAGACCTCTTACCAAACATCCAACATAACAAGGTGAAGTGTTGATCGAGGGGCCACCACGGTGAAGAGTAGTTACGGTACCAGAGGAGTTGTAGACAAAACATCATAAATTTATAACAGGGAAATTACACTAGCAAGCTGCTGTGCAGCTAGGAAGGGATGATTAAAGAAAGGGGAAAAACAATATACAATTGAGCTATTTAGGTGAAGCGAATCAATACTGTCACTTTAACTATCACTGGGATCAGAAATACATAAACTGAAGACTTTTCTACTTTGAGTTCTACCTAACTGGCCTGCACTAAAGGAACCGTGAGGACACCGCACTCTTACTATGGAGGCCTAAACTAAACTTTAACCAGTACACGCTGGAATAAATTCACGGTACCGTCCAGAGGACCAGTCAACTCTTTGAATCCTCGGAGACGAACTGGGGATGTTTTTGTTCTCTTTGGGTCATGGGGGAAGCAGGGGTCATCCGAGCAATGTCTTCTATTGGGTCGGGTACCTCTACCGTGTTTTTCCAAAAATAAGCCCTCCCCCAAAAATAAGCCTTAGCAGGGATATTCAGTATTTTCGGAGCAAGGCTTAAATATAAGCCCTCCCCCGAAAATAAGCCCTAGTCGCTGTTCAGTAATGAAGTGTCCTTGCAACTAAAAAAGATAAAGATACTGCAGGACACTTCATTATAGACAGTGGCACCCCGCAATCACTCACCCAATGCTGAGCGGCAGGACCTGCCATGATCGCACCCATGCACACATCAGCTCTCACCCGCACACATCAGATCTCACACACAAACATCCGATCTCACACACATACAATCAGATCGCACACACAAACATCCGATCTCACACACAAACATCCGATCTCACACACACAAACATCGGATCACACACACATTGCATCACACACATACTCACCACATCCAGTGACACTGATTTCTTCTGGCCGGCAGAATCCTGAGAGGCTATGCAGTGCAGCACAAGGACTTGCGGCCAGACACGTGACGCCCTCCAATTATTCCCTGCGGCCAGAAGTATTCAGTAAGGCTGGATTGTGTGTCAGCGTGTGTGTCAGCGTGTGTGTCAGCGTGTGTGTCAGCGTGTGTGTGTGTCAGTGTGTGTCAGCGTCAGCCAGCAGCAGGGGAGAACAGCGTGCAGCAACCACCGGAGATCACAGGAAGGACCTGGAAGCCACACAGACATCCCAGTCTGGTAAGTATGAATCTCCTGGGAAGGGGGGGTGGTCTGTTTTTTTTGGGGGGGGTGTAAACTTACCCCCAACATGTTTCTCCAAAAATAAGACCTGCACCAAAAATAGGCCCTAGTGCTTTTTTGAGGGGTGAAAAAAGTATAAGACAGTGTTTTATTTTTGGAAAAACACAGTAAGTCTAACCGTACATCCATCTCACCACACATCACAGACATCTTCCTGTTCTGGCCTTCTTTTCCCACACTTTTCTGCATTGCAGAACCACACACACACACCGAAAGGGAGGCGGGGGCCAAGTCATTGCACTCAGCAGAGGAACACTTTTCCCTTAAAGGGAATCTGTCAGGTCACTTATGCATTCTAACCTACAAGCAGGGTGACGTGTGGCCTAGAAACCCCTTCCTATCCATCTGTCGCGGGCGGGGAGGAGGGTGTCAACGCTGCGCTCTCCCACTGCTCGGGTCCGGCCGCCGCTGCTCTGCGGCTACTGCTGCTCGGTGGCTCGAGCGATAGGCCGGATCCTGGGGACTCGAGCGGCACTCCTCGCCCGTGAGTGAAAGGGGTGATTTGTTGGTGGGGGATTTGATTAATGTCCTTGACGCCTCCCACGGTTGTGGTGATTGTGTGGACACCACCGCTGCTCTGTCTGGGGATCCCGGGAATGATGGTATGGAGCAGCTAGATGTTGGTTTTTCCCTCCGTGGGTAGGGGGTTTGGTGGTCCTGGGGCCCGATGACGGGGGGGGTTAGGGTGGTGGACAGGTGGGTTATGGGGCCTGTGGAGGTGCAGGGACGCAGGGGCATCGCTGTGCCGCACGGCACGGAGGTACTCACTCAGCCCAAGGATGATGACACAGTTCACGGTAAACAAACGGCTGGTTGGACGGGTCCCTCGGACGGCTGCGGTGTAGATGTTCCCTGCAAGTTAGCGGTGACTGTCTCTTCCCTGCACCTAGAAACGGTTGTTGGTAGCGATGGATTCCCACCAGTAACCCGCTCCCCAGCTTGGATATGAGCCGGAGGAGCCCCTCTCTTGCCCGCAGACGCTGGCCCTGGGAAACTGGTGCCTTGGCGGTGGCGGTGTCTCCCCTTCACGGTTGGACTGTTGCCTTCAATCGGGACTTTGCTGCTGGGAGACCCGGAGGTCCCCTTCACTGACGGATTTGGCAAATTACGGCGACTCCTAGCCTTGCCGGGATCTGAAAGGCCCCTGCCAATGGTGCTGGCTTCTCTTTGTATACCGCTCCGGTACCGTCGGGCCACCACCCGTCCACGGTCCTTTCGGCAACCTCCGATCAGCCTCTCCTGCAGACGGTCACCGCCGTCTGCCAACCTTGCTGTCTCAGTCCGGGGCACACACCCGGACCAACTTCAGGCTCTGTTGCTGTCACTTTCCTTCACTTCCACTGCTGTCACTTGCTCCTCTACCACTTCCTTCTACTCTCCAACTCCACTGTTTTCTCCTTCACTTCCCCTGGCTTCCTCGCTTCTCCTGGTTTTTCCCGCCTCCAGGACTGTGAACTCCTCGGTGGGTGGTGCCAACCGCCTGGCCCACCCACCTGGTGTGAACATCAGCCCCTGGAGGAAGGCAACAAGGATTTGTGTTCTGACCTTGATGTGCCTGCAGGGAATGTGGGGTGTGTGGTGGTGTCATGACCTGTGACCCCTGGCTTGCCCAGGGCGTCACACATCCCTGTGTTGTAATATTGTGTAATATGAATCTATAAAAAAAGTTTTATTACTTACATGTTCCCTATTTAATTGATCAGAGAGTCTAACCCCCTGGGCGTCACATCGCTCCGTGGAAGTTTGCATGCTTTCTATGGTAACACTCCCCTGTGGGCGTAATATCATGGATTTACATGAGTGATGTCACCGTCAGCTCCTTGAGATCCTGCGCATGTGCACTTGCCATTCCCGCAGCCTTGTTATCCGGGTGCTTGCTTCTCGGCTTCAGAAGCGCTCTGCGCATGGTCGGAACTACATGAGTCTTCTGAGCATGCGCAGTGCCTGTCTGAAGCTGAGAAGCAAGCACCCGGATAACAAGGCTGCAGGAATGGCAAGTGCACATGCGCAGGATCTCAAGAAGCTGACGGTGACGTCACTCATGTAAATCCATGGTATTACACCCACAGGCGCATGTTACCACGGAAAGCATGCAAACGCCCATGGGGCGATGTGACGCCCAGGAGGTTAGACCCTCTTATCATTTAGATAGGGAACATGTAAGTAATAAAACGTATTTTTATACATTCATATTACACAATATTACAACACAGGGATGGGTAGGAAGGGGTTACTAGGCCACACATCACCCTGCTTGTAGGTCAGAATGTCGCGGGCGGAGGGGTTGGGAACACCGCTCGCCTAGGAATCGCTGGCGCTCGGGTCCGGTGCTTCTGCTCCTCGGTGGCTCGAGCACGGGGCCGGACCCGGGGCTCGAGCAGCGCCTCCTCGCCCACGAGTGAAAAGGAGGATGTTTGTGGAGGGATGTCGGTCGTGACGCCACCCACGGGTTGTGGTGATGGTGGGCACCACCACTGCTGGTGACGGGGGATCCCGGGAGTGATGGCGGAGAGCAGCTAAGGTGTTGACTCCTCCGTGGGTAGGGGTTGTTGGTCCCGGGGCCCCGGTTGGGGAGGTAGGGAGGAGGGTACAGGTGCAGGTGCCGATGCGGGGAGGCAGCGTGGGCGCAACTTTGCGGTGCAGCGCGGTGCCGGATGGCACTGTTGTACTCACTCAGACACAGAAGGACAGAGTCTCTGGTAAACCAAATGGCTGGATGGACGGGGCCCACAGCCGACTGCGGTGTTCTCGCTCTCCCCGAACCGGTTGATGGTGACTGTCGTTTCCTGCACCTATGTATCTGTATTTGACTCCTATGGCTTCCCACGGGTAGTCCGCTCCCTGGCGTGTACGTGTCGGAAGAGCCCGGTTGTCCGCAGGCGCTGGCCCTTGGATCTCTGGCCCTCGGCAGTGGCTCCTATCCGGACGGGTTGGGCTGTTGCCTTCTGACGGGACTTGGTTGGGAATGAACCCCTGAGGTCCAGACTGCAATCAGAGAATTTGACCTTTTTGGCGACTCCTAGCCTAGTCGGGGTCTCAGTACCCTGCCTTGGTGCTTAGCTTCAATCTGCTCCCCGGTTCGGTACTGGCGGGCCACTGCCTGACCCCGGTCCTACGGTTCCGCTGACCTCCACCAACTCCTGAAGACGGCCACCACCGTCTGCCGACCTAGCTTATCGTGCCTGGGCTCCAACCCAGACACACACAGTCCTCACTCCTCACACTTCAACTCGCAACTCCACTAACTCTCCACTTTTTCCCGCCTCCAGGCCTGTGAACTCCTTGGTGGGTGGGGTCAACCGCCTGGCTCCGCCCCACCTGGTGCAGACATCAGACCCTGGAGGGTGGCAACAAGGATTTTGTTTGACTGGTGTCACCTAACCAGGGGAGGGTGTGTGTGTGTGTGATGCTATACTGTGACCCCTGGTGGTCCAGGGTGTCACAAGAACGCATATGTGTGACGCCCCTGCACTAGTCAAGGTGTCATAGGGAATTGCACTCCTGTCCTTATAGTGCAGAACCCACCCTCCTTGGTTCCAGGTGCCACCTAATGATATTGCTAACACCAGCATGCAAATCCCAATCACATACACCAGTGGGTAGGTCCAGTGGAGAAGGGCCCGCCCACCGAAGTCAGGCAGGCTGGTGGGAGGTGACTGGGCAGTCATCGGCAGGGGTGCAAGGAGAGTAGTGGCTCTCGGTAGCTCTCGGGGGGAGAGCAGGCTGGGGAGTTGGAGCTCCCAGGACAGCGAGGCAGCAGCCCTCAGAGTGTGAGAGGCTGAGTAGTAGAAGCTCCCGGAAGGTCGGACTAGACTGGAACACACCAAGCAATATCACTGGGAACGGTCACCTGGACGGGCTCCCCTCATCAATGGCAGCGGTACTCTAGGACTTTTGGTTTAATCACAGTCTGTGTGTTTACTGGCCTTCCAAATCAGCACCAGCCTCATCCAGCACCACGACTACCAACTGTGAGTTCCCTACTTCCTGTCTTCCAATCCCCTTGCATTTAACGGCACTCCCTTACCATCACTGTGCCCCGGGACAACACCTCTCCTACCCGTGGAGGGGATACCATCCTGCTGCCCCCCTCCATCAGCCCCGGGTGCCCCATACCAAGGCAGCGGCGGTGTCACCAGCAATCACCGCAACCCACGGGTGGCGTCACTGACACAAACTCTCCCCTGTAAATACCCCCTTATACAGTTGTGAGGACGGACGGTTGCACGAGCCCGGGTCCGGCTGCCACTAGAGCCACAGTAACGATCCCGAATCCGAGCATCCCAAGCAGCCCCTGCTGTGGTCTGTCCCCCTCCGTCCGCAACATATGGGACCTGACAGGTTCACTTTAAAGATAGAGTACATCAAAGCCTCTTGTAGGGGTTACCCTACAAATGCATACCACAGCCTATGTAATACTTCTTTACATGTTATATTATACCTTACATCACTATAATTTATACCTATAATACTGCTATACCTTATAGATGCATTACACAGATACACATCACTATACATTATATACAGTATACTCACTTAGCATTTTGTTAATTAATAAAAATAAACTATTAGCATTTCTTTTGTTGAAACCACCCTTACTATGAAAATGTTTGCAGAGTATGTGACTATAATTGCAAAAATAGGAGCAGGTTTATAGTAAATATTAATAAATATTTCCATGTACTGTATGAGACAAGTGCAATTTTAATAATCAGGACTGAATAACTAAAAAATAAACCATTGACATAGAAATCTGTGTAAAGGTTCCCATCGAGCGCAGCGTGAAACGGCAGGATGAATTATGCAAGTATTCTCAGCGCTAATTGCCAGAAGCACCTAGGATTATCAGGTGAGTGGGATTTAATATGATAGCGGTAGTCATAATATGACAATTATATTGACAGGACTCTGCGGGGTTCCGCCAGAAGACATCTAACCTAAGAAGATTCTTACATAAGACCCGTCTTTAACCCTCGAGGTATATTATATAATCTCTCAATAATAAATGTCCATGTGTTCTCATGGTCAGTAATGACATATCGCAGGCATAAGCCAGCTATCATTTACTATTCTGTCAAATTCACGACTCCGCAATGCTCTGTGGTCGATTACCCGGTTAGATGATGCCCCCGGGTGATTATTTTATTCACTTTTAGGCCTGTTTGTGGGCACGTAGGCCGTGAGAGACTCATGGTTCATGGCCAAGGTAATTGTGAAGCAGAAATAGATGTCGCCAGACGCTATTTGAGCATTGCCAATAAAAAAACAAAAATAGCAATTATTACACACGGCAGCATATTATCTCCTCATTAAAGTTAACTTTAGCGGTATAATATGTGGTAATAAAGCTGTATACAAATATACAAAAGTGATAATTGGCACACTAAATGTGTTAGGACAGAGAGTACATTTGTGAGATCTTGACAAACGTCTTCTTGGTCAAGACATGGAAAAAGCAGCAATGTGCTCTTCTTAGCACTGAAAAATAAGAGATTTGGTCTTGATATCGTCTTAATTGGCAGGACTAGGACTGAAAAGTTACTACGATTGGACCCAACTCATATATTAATATTCTACTTAGGAAAATTGTTTCAGTCATGAGTGTGTCCTGCTGTGCAGTAACCTCTGGCGAGTCTGGGACCACAAGGTCACAACGCCTCATTGTTCACAGGTCTATAACTTGTATTTGAATTAATCTTCTTTCTCTTAAGGCCCCGTCACACTAAGCAACATCGCTAGCAACATCGCTGGTAACGAACAACTTTTGTGACGTTGCTAGCGATGTTGCTGTGTGTGACATCCAGCAACAACCTGGCCCCTGCTGTGAGGTCGTTGGTTGTTGCTGAATGTCCTGGGCCATTTTTTAGTTGTTGCTGTCCTGCTGTGAAGCACAGATCGCTGTGTGTGACAGCGAGACAGCAACAACTAATGTGCAGTGAGCAGGGAGCCAGCTTCTGCTGAGGCTGGTAACTAATGTAAACATCGGGTAACCAAGAAGCCCTGTCCTTGGTTACCCGATATTTACCTTTGATACCAGCCTCCTCCGCTCTCACTGCCTGTGCTGCCGGCTCCTGCTCTGTGCACAGATAGCTGCAGCACACATCAGGCAATTAACCCGATGTGTGCTGTAACTAGGAGAGCAAGGAGCCAGCGCTCAGTGTGCGCTGCTCCCTGCTCTGTGCACATTTAGCTGCAGCACACATCGGGTTAATTAACCTGATGTGTGCTGTAACTAGGAGACTGGGGGCTGGTCACTGGTTGCTGGTGAGCTCACCAGCAACTCGTGTAGCCACGCTCCAGCGATCCCTGCCAGGTCAGGTTGCTGGTGGGATCGCTGGAGCGTCGCAGTGTGACAGCTCACCAGCAACCTCCTAGCAACTTACCAGCGATCCCTATCGTTGTTGGGATCGCTGGTAAGTTGCTTAGTGTGACTGGACCTTTAGTGCTGTGCAGATTAAGGACTCTTTCCTATCTGGCTGTCCTTGGTAGCCTTAACCCTAGATCGTGCAACCATAGAAATCGACCATAGAAAACAAGTAACCTAGCAGGCCTGCGAGGCCTCAGGTATGCGTTCTAGGGTTAATCACTCCCCTTTTGATATAAAAAGTCACATGTCTTACCATCTGACACCAGTTATAGATTGTCATTTATATGCTGTCCACTTTGGAAGGAGCCTGTCTTTCAAAGAAGCGGAGGAGTCATGACTATTGCAGCTGTGGTGTTTAGCTGCATTGGAGGAGCTTGGAGTGTTTTCCAGCTTGTGTCTATTTTTCCCTCTGTCGGTCTCACCTTGTGTTTTATTATTGCAGTGGTGAGACTAGTGTTCTTGCCGGCTTTATCATTAGCCAGGGTGAGTTTAGGGCAAGCGAGGACCTAGGCACATGATGGCTATGGGGGAAGGACCCATATAAGTACGTTAGGGAGTTGCAGGAGGTGTCCCCTCTGCCCTCTCCCTATCGCCAGGGCCTTCTTTCTATTCCATTCCCAGAATTGCCCTAGTGTCATGTTGCACACTGAGCATCTACAAGCTCTGGTGTCACAGTTTCCACATCAGCAAAAATACTTTTAGTTAGAAGTAACATAATAGGCTGACATGTGTGAGTACAGTATCCTTTATTATTCACCAGTTTTCCCTTCTGCAGGCTCTATGTCTAATTTTCAGGTGTTCTGTAAAAATAAACCATCCAAACACAACACTAGGATTGATGCCATTTATCCATGGAGGCATCTGGAAGCAGGAGTGAGCTGCCCGTTTAAGAGAAGAATTGACAAACCTCCTGGACATTGTTGAAATTCCATACAATTCACAGAAATTAATGATTATTGAATTTTTCTTGAACTTGCCATTGAAGTTGTCCTGTTATAAGAGCAACTACATTAAACTACAAGTGTGGAAGAACAGTTGAGTTGTCCCGGCCTTTAAAATGGGGCATAGCTAGACGAGGGAAATATTGTTTTGTCATCTGTGAATGAAGGACATATCTAACAAGTTAGATGGCAGCACGGTGGCTCAGTGGTTAGCAATGCAGTTTTGCAGCGCTGGGGTCCTGAGCTCAAATTCCACTAAGGGCAACATCTGCATGGAGTTTGTATGTTCTCGTGTTTGCTTGGGTTTCCTCCTGGTTTGCTCCAGCACTCTAAAGTCATACTGATAGGGAATTTAGATTGTGAGCCCCATAGGGGACAGGGATGATATTCTCTGTAAAGTGCTGTGGAATATGATGGTGCTATATAAGCAATGCTTAAAAATCAAAAGTTGGCAAGTATGCAATTGTGTCTGAAAACAGTGGAATACTACACCACAATGCTATTGTGGCGCCACAGGGTATTACACCACTTTTAAGGGGTAATATCCATCCCGGGTTAGAAGGGGGTTAACTGCGAGTGCCTTCACAAACCCACACACATAAAACAATAAGGTGCTTTCCCACAGGGGGTTGGACTAGGGCAGACAGGGTGATTAGCCATTAAGAGGCATGGGACTTCCCCAGTTGCTAGGACAACCACTCTGTGCAGGCACCACTTGGGGTAAGAAGTAGGCGCACCCATCTTACTAGAGCAGACTTTCCCGGGCTTAGCTTTGGATAACATCTCGCACAGACAACAGGAGTAGAGTGTTTCTCTTTCTCCGTGGGCCCGTGGCTTGGAGCTGGAGGCTCGGCCCTGGTTCTGGATAGCAACTGTGGGACACTTAACTAGAAAGAAAGACTTTTGTACCGTCCCCGTGTCAGCGGCCGAGCTGCTCGGATCCGGAACCGTGGTGGCTCGAGGAGTCTCCGGACCCGGGTGTGGGGGTCGCGCGGACACTCGAATTTTAAAGGGGGGTTATATGTACGGGGGGATTGGAAGTTCGTGACGCCACCCACGGTGCGTGGTAAGATAGAGTACCACCGCTGCTGTTGGAGACGCCCAGTGGTGGTGATATGGCAGCAAGGTGTTTAACCCTTCCGTGGGTAGGAGTTTTTTGCCCCGGGAGCCCGGTGATGGTGGTGAAGGGGTGCCATTGGGGAGGAAAGGGTTTCTGCGTACTCACTCAGTCCAAAAATACTGACTCCGCCAACTCGTAAACAGACTTCTGAGCACCTCTGCAGCAGGGAGGGAGCACGCGTGGATCCGTGCCCCTTGGTGTTGCTTGTTAGCCTGTGACCTTTTCCGTGGCACTTTCTTCACTATTTGAACCCTATAGTGTGGAACTAGTCGGGTCCCGCTCACCCGTATGGCTAATGGAGTTAGCTTGCTCTCAGGGTTCACGCTCATTTTCTGGACTGTGTTTGGGAAAGTGCTATCCCATCTGTGCAATAGTACCCCGATTTTGGAGCAGGTGAGGGATGAATCCTGAAGACTTCACCCCCGTCGGGTAAATTACCGGGCTGCATGAAGCTACTTCTCGGCCTAGGGTCCACGTACCCCGTCATGCCCTGGCCCCTGCCTGGAGATGGCTCAAGGCCGCCGACTGCCCTCCTCGGCAGATTCGTGCCCCTTGATACGATCCCCTGCGACCAGGGTACCACCTCCTACCAGGTCCAGACCAACATCTGCCACCTAGTATTCTACAAAGAGCCCAGCTCCTGACCTCCTCTCTCCACTCCTCTTCACTTCACTCTCCACTTCACTTCTGACACTTCTCACTTCCACTTACCAACCCAAGTGGGTGGCCCTATTCCCTTCAGGCCCCCCAATGGTGTGTCTGGTGGGTGTGGTGCAAAGTGTTCCTAGGATTTTGACTGGCTCTGCTCTTTGCAACACCAACAGACAGGGATCCGTAACCAAGGAGGATGCAGATACTGTGCAGAAGGGCAGATTGCACAATACCTTGTGACGACCTGATAGGCCAGGACATCACACTTTCACGGGCACTGGCGGTGACCGCCGACTATCCGGGATCAGCTGGAGCCCATCGTGGCAGAGATCGGTACTATGGGGCAGCGCCTGAACTACCTGTGAGTATAAGAACTGAAACCGCAGCCCCTGCCTCTGATTTGCCGTTGCTGTCGCCCAGCACTGCGGCGCGAACGGGGCCTACCACCACCTCCGTCGGTCCTCCATCATCCTCCCCGGGGTAACCCCGCTCTGCCTGTGGGGAGTGACACCATCCCGACTGCGACCTTCAACATCAGCCCCGGAGAGCAGCACCCACAGCTGACCACAGGTGGCGTCATGACCTAAAAAGACTTTCCTCCCTTTCACTACCACCCCCATCCTTCCTCCCTACTGTATGCCTCGGGGTCACAAATCTGGGCCAGGCCAGCCCGTGACGATACAGAGGATCTGCACTCCAGGCCCAGCGACGTGTCTGGTGCAAACCCCCCGACCCGAGGGTGTTACATTTGGCGTTGCGAACAGGATATTTGTGCCCACAACAACCGGATACTGTGCGCCTATTGAACTTTCTGTTTATGGACTGTGTGTGGTGTATTAACAAAATCAGCAGACGCCATTAACTGCCAAGCGCGGGAGCAGAGGAGCCCACAGAAAAGGGCGCAAACTGGAGTTCCGCTGCAGAACCAGTCACAAAGCAAAGACCACAAGTAATCTGTCCGCTGAGGAGGAAGCAGAGGCTGTCCCTGCTGCAGTAGCCACCGCTCCGGTAATCCAGTTTACCACATGCCCTACCTTCCAGGAGCGACATGGCTGCCACCGTATTCTGGAGAAGCCTACACCTTGTCTGACTTTTAGGAACGACTATAAGGCTTGTTCCATATCTACACTCTAATGGAGAGCCAGAAAACCAACATCCTCATTGCTCAGTTAACTGGAGCAGCCAGAAGAGAGGTCAAGTCATGGCCGGAGGCTAACAAAAGGGTGGCGAAGGACATTTTAGCTAAGCTGAAGGTAACCTTTGATACCCGTACACCGTCTGAGATAAAAATGCGGTTTTATGAATGCAAGCAAAAGGCTCAGGCGAGTATATGGGATTATGCCCTAAATCTGCAGAAGGCAATGAGAGCAGTCAAGCAGGTGGAACTAGCAGAGGTGGGGGATGAGAATCGCCTGCTAACCGACCAGTTTCTGGAGGGACTGCTGTCTGATGTCTACCGGACCTAACTGCGCTTTATGGCCATGCAACACACAGACATCAGCTTTCCTGAATTCAAAGACCGGGCCATCTGAGTTCTACATGAATCTGCTCGGCACAATCCTGTGTCTAGTGTCCATCATACTTTGTGGGGGCTGTGGGGCCATCACAGAAAATGGAGGGCAACAAACAGTGTGGATTGGGACTGTGGGATACATAATACTGATTGCAGGGAGCTATGGGGTCTATCATATGGTGTGTAAGAGCTTGCAGGGTCCTTCACACTGTGTGTGGTCTGTAGGGGCCACTTTCTGTATGTGGTTCAATCATACTGTGTATGAGAGGCTGTGGAATCCATCATACTGTGTGTTTGGGGTCCATCATGGAGTGTGTGGGGTGCACTGTATGAGGGAGCTATTGGGACCATTATTGTGTATGTGGGGAGTCAGTGATTTCAATCATACCATGTATAGGGGGATGTAGAGGCCATGATACTGTGTATGGGGGACTGTGGGGGGATCATCATATATGTGGGGAGCTGTTGATCAAGGTGCAAGGTACAAGGAGCAGTATGATTTACTGGGTTCTACTGGGACTGGTTGGGGTCCTAGCGGCCCAACCGGTCCAGTTCTGCCGTGTCCCAGCTGCTCAACCAGTCAGGCCCTGCCATGTCCCAGCTGCCCAACTAGGCCGGCCCTGCCGGGTCCCATCGGCCCATCCTGTCCAGCTCTGCCGGGTCCTAGCAGCCCAACCAGTTTTGCCATGTGCTTGAGGCATTCCTACTTGCATACACGCTGAATGATCTTCTCTCGATTGTGGGTAGTAATATAGGAGTAAAGGTGACATGAAAGCGGTTTACAGCTAACACGTTTATCCTGTTGTCAGAGATCACGATGAGAATACAAATATTTGTATAATACATATAGTTATCACAGAATAAGATGAATCCACTGCCAAGACTTTAATGCTCTCCTTTTATTGATCACGTGATTTACAGTTTCCGAACTCTCATAAAGTATCAGGTTCACAAATGTAACTCTGATATTGATATTTACAAGATTTGCCAATTCCTGCAAAAAGTGACTTTCACATTCTTAACATTTTGAAGAATTTAGGTGCTTTTTGTTTTGCAGTTTGCATTGGCCACTTGGTATTTTTACTGGTGTATAGTGGTAGGTGCTCAGTACAGGAGCCGTGCGGCCACAAATAAACCTGAGGAAAGGTGGTGTGAGGCTAGTAGGGTATCGGTGCCTTTTATGTATGACATTTATCATCTTGAGACAATTTAATTTTTTTAGAGGTATGGAGACCACCATATACATTGGATATATATTGACTACGCCTTCTGATTTCAACAGGATCTGATAACCATTTAACACATATTGAAAACTTCTGACTCTCACCCAACAACATCTGAAAAGGATCCAGCCTTTGGAGACTCAGTCACCTTTTTATGTCTCTGACATAAGGAGTTGCCAAAGGATTTTGGCAGTGGCTTTATCATATAGGACACAGGCTGAGCGGTGCGTTTCTGAATTTAGAGGAATCAGGAAAGGTAGGTGATCCAAAACACAAGGCCAAGTCAGCATGTCATTGGCTACAGGAGAACAAAGTGAAGGTTCTGGAGTGGCCATCTCAGTCTCCTGACCTCAATATCATTGAGCCACTCTGGGGAGAACTCAAGCATGCAATTCATGCAAGAAAGCCCAGGAATTTACTGAAACTGGAGGCTGTTACGCTCACCGAGGAGCGTCGAGCGTCCGGAGGTGGACCCACTGGACCATGTACCGGACTCCCCTGAGAAGGCGACCAGCAGCGAACCCCTATACAGTGACTGTGCGGCGCCTCCCCAGAAGGCCTGAATGCACGGCAGCCAGGAACCGGTAGTAGGAGTCTCTGTAGGGCCAGGTGTAGCAAGGTTGTGACGTCCACAGCCGGCAGGACACGGAAACTGCACCGGAGATGTTCACAGCAGGTGACGTCCGCCGCAGGTACGGCACGGATAATGTCCACGGCAGGTAGGGCACGGTGACGTCCACTGTCGGTATGAGCGGTGACGTCCACAGCAGGTACGGCACAGATAATGTCCACGGTAGGTAGGGCACGGTGATGTCCACTGTCAGTATGAGCGGTGACGTCCCCAGCCGGAATGGTACGGATGGCACTACGGTGAGACAAGGGATTAGAACCAGGTATCAATGCACAGAAAACAGATAACAGCACAAGGGGTCTGGACACTGGCAAGGCTCTAATGGAAGCATTGCTCGGGCGCCTGCTGCTGGGGGAGGTGAACCTAAATACCCATTAGGTAACATGTGACCTCTGAGGTCACTTCCAGAAAACGGGGCATACCGCTTTAAGAAAGGGGGCGTGGCTTCGCGCGCAGCCTAGAGTCACTTACTGCAGCTCTGTGTAAGGAAGGGAGACAGGAAGAGGCTGCAGCATGCCTGGGAGCAGGACGTACAGCAGGACCCGGAGCAGGGGCAGCGCCGCCTGCAGAGCCATGGGACCGGTAAGAGGAAGGCCGTCGCTGCCTGGGGCTAATACTGGGAGTGCTAGTGGGAGCCATGCTGGGACTGGGCACATGTGAGGGAGCGCGCCCCCCACGGGGTCTGGTGGGACCAGGCGCTACAGAGGCTTTTTGCCAAGAAGAATGGGCAGCTTTACCATCTGAGAAAATAAAGAACCTCATCCACAACTACCACAAAAGACTTCAAGCTGTCATTGATGTTAGAGGGGGCAATAGACGGTATTAAGAACTGGGGTATGTGAACTTTTGATCAGGGTCATTTGAATGTTTTTGGTTGTCATTATGATTTAAAAAAAAGAAAACACAGTAGTTTGACAATAAATGGCTTCACTCAACCACTAACCATGAGTGGAAAAAAATCTATTGTGCCATCATTCATATTCTCTGAAATAAAGGCCAAGAAAGCAAAAAATCTGCCGGGGTGTGTAAACGTTTGAACACAACTGTATAGATGGAAACAAGCAGGTGGGAAGGTGGATTTAAGTGATAAGCTCCGCCATAATGCACTGAACGCCTGAACTTGGTTTGAACAGGCACTCTGAGTGGGATTAAACTTCCATTTTGATATGGATGATTAACCCCTTAACGACTGCGGGCAGTAATATTACGTCCTAGCGGTCATAGTATTACTGCCCGCGGTCTGCCGCCAGCAGCATGCAGCGATCGGCGCACTTCTCACCTGATTTTCCCAGCTGAGATGTGTGCCTGCTAGGCATGAGCAGAATCGTTATCTGCTCGTGCCGATTAACCCCTTAAATGGCGCTGTCAATATGTGACAGCGCCATTATAACGGCATCAGCGGTAAACCTTTACTTACTTCCGGTGGTTGTCGTGGTAGCACAGGGTCATGTGCTGACTCCTGTACTGTACATAAACAACTTTCAGTTTCACTCGGCCCAGAGCAGAGTGAAGCAGAAAATGAGCGTGTCTGCTGTTTACAGCTGTGTAGCTGTGATCAGCAAATAGTGCAGAGCGATCGGAGTGTTGATCCTAAGAGCCCCCTAGGGGGACTAGTAAAATAAAAAAAAAAGTAAAAAAAAAAGTTTTAAAAGTTTTAAAAAATTTAAAAAAAAAACAAAAAAACCTAAAAGTTCAAATCACCCCCCTTTTGCCCCATTGAAAATTAAAGGGTTAAAAAAATAAAAAATATACACTTATTTGGTATCGCTGCATTCAGAGACGCCTGATCTATCAAAATATAAAATCAATTAATCTGATCAGTAAACGGCGTAGCGGCAAAATAATTCCAAACACCAAAATTACGTTTTTTGGTCGCCACAAATCTTGCGCAAAATGCAATAATAGGCAATCAAAATGTAGCATCTGCGCAAAAATGGTACAGTTAAAAATGTCAGCTCGAGACGCAAAAAATAAGGCATCATTGAGCCATAGATCCCAAAAAATAAGAACACTACGGGTCACGGAATCTGGCATAAAACGTTTGCCACTTTTTTCGGACAAACTTCCAATTTTTTTTTAACCCCTTATATAAAAGTAAACCTATACATGTTTGGTGTCTACGAACTCGCACTAACCTGAGGCATCAAACCCACACATCAGTTTTACCATATAGTGAACACAGTGAATAAAATATCTCAAAAACAATAGTGCTATCGCACTTTATTTGCAATTTTTCTGCATTTGGAAATTTTTTGACGTTTTCCAGTACACTATATGGTAAAAGTTATGGTTTCATTTAATAGTACAGCTCGTTCCACAAAAAATGAGCCCTCACATGACCATATTGACTGAAAAATAAAAACGTTTTACGTCTCTCGGAAGAAGAATGGCGAAAAAGAAAATGGAAAGCGAAAAATTGGCCGGTCGTAAAGGGGTTAAAATAAGTATACCAGCCTTAGCAGGCCTATATCTATATACCGAATATATATATATATATATATATATATATATATATATATATACACACAGTATATATATATACATATATCTATATCTATATCTATCTATATATATATATATATATATATATATATATATATATATATAAAATAATGTGTGCAGTCTGTTTTGGCAATGGATATGATATATTAAAAGCCTCAACTACATGCTTTGGAAATGTGTCCCATGTGAAATCAGCAGTCATCTTGCTGAACGGTATAAGGTCGGTAAAAGGTTAAAAACAAGGAAAAATACATGCTCAGCCCACTGTTTACCTCTCTAGCCACCCCAGATGCTCCTTGCCTGCTGTCCGGTCCACTGACGCGTCACATTTCCGTGGTGGTGTTAACTCGGCTCTGGGCTGCGGAGTTCACTACACATGCTCTGGTCCTTCTTGCGGCTGGAAGTCCCGCCCTAGTGTAAACTCTGGGCTGTAGATGCGGTGTGACATGTCTAGGTGCGGAGGACCTGACAGTGGCAAAAACCATCTGCAGAGACCCCAGAGCATAAAAAGGGACATTAAATTCTCGGAGAACCTTCTTTGCAAGTCTAATTAAAATCTGAACTTGAATTTTGCCTGATTCCAGTTATTACAACTGAAGCACATACAGGATATACAATAAGGGCAAACAAACATGGTATGAAAACTATAAATGTGTTTGAGTTCTGTCCTCCAGGGCATTGATTACTAGGAAATTCACATGAAGGAACAATTTGTGCTGAGACTATTTCTGGCAGCTCGATTTTATACAGAACGCAGCCTGAAAAACACTTTTCCAAGATGCCAACATTGCAGACAGATGTCCATAGTAAAGCTGGGGAAGTCTCCAGACCAATAACTGCAGGCTGCTGGAACGCATTACCGCACGTAAAAGACAAATAATATTTTCCAAGCATGTACAGCAAATGTTTAAAGGGTCATCAATCATCTTTAGTGAACTTAAAAAAATAAGAAGTCTGACATTTTAGTGTTAAAAATGGTTTCTATGAGTAGTCAAAAATGGCTGCCTCACATTAGTCTATTGGTAAATGACGGTGCTTACCTGCAATAGCAGATACAACTCAGAAAGAAGCATAGCTGTGTATTTTTTTTTTAAAGCAGCATTTTTTTTACTAATCATGGAAGAAAGTGCTGCTGAAGAGGTTGCCAGCAGGTTGCCTTAAGTGACACAAATACAAGCCCAGCGTTGTTCTAATTACAAACTATCTACCTCTGTACAAGTCAAGCTCTTTCATTTTGAGATACTCTGTAGCCACCAAGCCTTGGCTCCTGAATGATCTCCTGTGTACAGTGAAATCCTTTATCCCTGGGTGACTACACCGCTCTGCTACTAAAGGCCATGTATCCTATATATTTAAAGGAGCACACTATTAATTTCCTTATAAATTTAAATATAATCTTGCTATATGACAAAGCATCCAATGACCCCTTCCCGACATTTTATATACGAATACGGCCAATGTTAGGTCCTCATCTTCGGTGCAGGCTCATCATTCCCGGCAGATGATAGTATACACCACTACATGCACCCATCTCACCCTCTTGAATTGTGTGGTGCCATGGCAGGCAGCCAGAGGCCAGTTGAAGGCCAATGTAGTTAAAATGACAGTACCTCTGTAAACACCAGACATTGCAGGTTGTCCGGTCTGAAATCATGTCTGCAGTCACTCTATGTGACTGTTTAAGAGGTGGTTGTGTCCCTATACTGTTTTATGCTATATGTTGTCTACTTGTATTGCAAAAGGTGTGCTTACACTAAGTATATTGTATATGGTGTTGATTGTTATAAATGTGTGTTAACATGTAAATGCTGCTAGTGGATTGTAGGTTCCTGATGTAGCAGAGCCAGGGATATTTACCAGCAGGTGCCAGCTAGCGGGCAGGCTAGAGAAGCGGTAGATTAGATATCAGATAGGACAGGGTTAAGTCAAGATGGAGGAGGTGTGAAAGGTAGCAAGAGGGTTGGCTAGTAACCACAGCCCTTCTGGAGTGCCAGTTCTGGATAGTGTTCGTGTAAGAGACGACGTGATCACAGTGTCAGGGCCAGCTACGGAACCCTGAAGTAACCCCAAGACGTCCGAGCCTATGGCTCACCCCGGCGGGCTTAGAGAGTCAAGCGACAAGGAAGCCGTTGGGGCCCAGAAACGGACAAAGGTGTGAGGAAAAAGGGGGATGGAGACACCGACCTGGCAGCTTGAGGACAAGTTCCAAGATAGCGGGGGACAGGTCAAGAAAGTAGTATCCCAGAAACAGTAGAAACAGAACAGTGAGGAGCGAGGCCATGTCTGTCATAACAGTGTGAAGAAAAATCTCAACAAGTTTGGTTGCCAAGTGAACTCTGGTGTTACTATTTCGTTTATGACGATGATCGGAAGCAGGGTGATGGACACCAGCCTGAAGAAAGCAGTAAGTGTCATGCAATCCAACCAAAGGAGCACGTCGCCCATACGTCTTGAGTCCATGCCTTCCTTCAACTGCAGAAATTATAAATCCTTCCAGAGTACACACTGTGTGCTTAGAGGATTTGCCAGTTTCTGACCTTTAGCGGCAGTCACATGACCGCAATTATGCAATGTACATGTTCCCAGCAAGAACTTGACTAGTGGTCGCGGCCTCATTCAATATAAGTGCATTGAGCAAGGCCACGTCTACTAGACAGAAATTGGTGAATCTTCGCAGCATATAGCTCATTCTGACAGTGTTTCTGCTTCTGCACCTGAACTCTTCTAAGCTGATTTATAACACATCAAAGTTTACTGTTAATACCATTTTCATTTATATGGTTATAGGACATGGTCAGATTACCCCACTCCTACGGGGTTTATATATTGTCTGATGTGTTTTATATGGCGTGAATCATAATGGTGGTGTTTTATAAAATGACTTTCTAAGCTGTGTTGCTTAGCCGCAGCAGCGCCATCTAGCGGCCGAAAGTCCAAAGTGTTTTTACTGAATACTGCGCTTTACTCTAATGTGTGTTTTAAAGTAAAGCATAATCTGTAATGTGCGAGTAATGTGTTAACAGTATAATGTAAAGTATAAGAGTGTTAGCTAGACGGAGAATAGAGTGAGTGAAGGTTGTAGTATGTATAGTCTAATAGATAGTTCCTGGTTGCTGAGGGAACATAGAGCCAGGATGGGAAGAGTGTCAGAGCGCCAGAGGCTTGGCTGGTGAGACAGACCTGAGAGAAGTCAATTCTGCAGTGGGGTTTCTGCTGTGTGGACGGTGCTTGGTAACTTGTGCCCGTCGAGGAATCCCAAAGGTATTTTCCGTGAGTTCGGAGCCTATGGCTCACCTCGAGATGGGCTTAGTGTTGCCGTCCAAGACAGCGTTTTGACACGGATAGCCACGAAGACAAGAACTAGGCAGAATAGATAGCCCGAGGAACAAAGGCAACAGAATGGGATAGGAATGGCCATGTCTGTTGAAAAGGTTGAAGAACTAAAAAATCATTCCATGTGGTTTTGTAAAGAGACTCTCTGTGTGATGTGTTGCCCCGCCACTTCTACGATGGGGACCGACTGCGGGGAGGAGGACGTTCCCCTGAAGACTGAAGGGTCGCACCCCCCATCCAGGACAGAACACAAACATACAGTAGGTTCAGTCTGATGAAGTAGAGTGGAGCCCTGTCAGCCCGGTGTGTACTTCCTTCTACAGTCGCACCCTCCGCCTGAGGCAGATCAGAAATACAGGTTTTATCTGAAGGAGTGTGGAGCCCTGTTGGCCTGGTGTTGGCTCCCCTTTTCACGGTAATAAAGAAAAAGACAATAGCTGTCCAAGCAAGCTCCTGACATAATCACTCATTCCGCAGTCTGTTATGTCCAATGATACATAAAGGCTGTAGAAGTCAGATAGTTCAAAATATATAATGAACCCCAACTACAATTCCAAAAATGAGTTTTAGACCAAGATGCATGCATTAAAGTAAAAAGTATGTGTTAAAGGTGCCATTATACTTTACATTCTTCAACCCCTTTACGACCCATGATGTGCTATACTGTATATGTGATGTGTAGTCTCCCTGCCTTTGATGGGGGCTTGTATGCCATGCCCACATCTTTCCCTGCAGATGAAGGCTGAATGATTCAGCCTTCATCTGCCTCTAACAGCCATGGGTGGGCATAACAAGAGAAAAAGCGAAAATCCAAGAATTGCAATTTTTCGCCCCTTGCCCTAACAGAAAAAAAATTAATAACAGGTGATCAAAACACTTTTTTCACAACTTAAAATTGGAAAAAAAAACTATACATGTTTGGTATCTACGTAATGTTACTGACCTGGAGAATCATGGTGCCAGTTAAATATTCTGGTAAAATGTAATGAAAAAAAGAAAAAAACAAACAAAAAAAATTGAAGTTTACTTTTTTTGCTGTGTCGCCACACTTGTAACTTTTGCACATTTACCATTACATTATATGATAAAATCAATGGTGTAATAAAAAAGTACAACTCGTCCCTCAAAAAACAAACCCTCACACGGCTATATCAAAGGAAAAATAAAAAAAAAGTTATGGCTATTAAAATAAGGGACGGATAAAAATACAGCGCAAAAAAAAAAAAAAATTGCTTAGTCCTTAAGGGGTTAAAGTAATTGGTGTTATATTTGCACTATACTTTCCTCCTAAAGGGATCTTGACAGGTCCGCCATGCCATCCAAACCACCAACATTTCTATATTAAGTTATAATAAATAAAGCCCTTTATACTATATCGCGCATTAACAGACGTGAAAATGTATTTTCAAGCCCTTATCGATATTGGTCATACATCTACGGTGCAAGTTGGTAGCAGGTATATGGATCGGGCTGATGGGGTGAGGCTGCCCCATACCCAGCAGGTAATGGGTGTTTGTTAGACCCCCTTCACAAGTCCATTTTAAAAACGCTTATGTAGCACGTTCCATTTTGGTCATCTGTGTGACCGTGCGTGTCATCTGTGTGCTCTACCTGTTTTTCATGGAGTCATTGACTTGTCTAGGTTCGTGCTACTGGTTAAAATTGGTCCGTATGAAAACATTACATAAATAATTCACACTCTTAGCAACATTACACAAGCCCTTTTTTGGCTTCAATGAACATCACACGGTTTTCAATCTATTTCACTCACAGTATGTTGACACCTTTTTGGATACAACAGTCGCAGGCGGGGGCTTCTCGAGGCGCTCGGATCCAGGATCGTGGCTGCGGCTCGAGTGGCGACTGGATCTGGGGCTCATGCAGCGGCCCTTGTCCCCGACTGTGCATGGCCTCTGGACCTGATTCCCGCTGTCGGCACCGGCAGGCTACAATCCTGCCCCGGTCCACTTAATGTCTCCCGCGAACGGATCTCCGTCGCCTGTGGTCCTGCTTGCCGTCTGCCACCTAGTCAGTAGTCCAGGGGCCTCAACCCCTGACTCAGCTGTCACTCCACACTCCTCTCTCCTCAACTGTCAGTACTCAACTCTCCACTTAAACTGTCTTGTTCCCTCCCAGAACACCTCAGGACCCCTAGGCGGGCCATCCACCTGGTCCTGCCCACTGGTGTGTCCCTATTGTCATGGGGGGTGACTAGGCTTTACTGGCTGGTGTTGTGCACCTGGGTGTGGGTTTTGTGTTGGTATGCCAAGGAGGATGGAGTCTTGTACCAGAGAGATTTGTACAACCTCTGTGACTACCTGGTTTTGCCAGGGCGTCACACAACCTCTCCACAGAAGTATCCCAGTGGAGGTGTCTCAACCTCCACTCACTGACCCCAGTCAGCAGGGCTGCCACTAAGAATCTTAGGGCCCCATGCTGACAAAATAATTTTTCGAGTGCCCTTGAGACTCCACCCAGGCTCCACCCCAGCTCCGCCTGCACCCCGTAAACCTTTCACAGTCTCACTGCCACCACTGCCATTCTTGCAAAAATGTGTGTGTATATATATATATATATATATATATATATATATATATATATATATATATATATATATATGTGTGTATATATATACACATACACACACACACAATCATGGCCAACAGTGTTAGCACCCCTGAAGTTGTTCTAGAAAATGAACGGCGATTATCCCGCTCCTGTCTTCAAGCTCATCAAGCGCTTACCTGTCCTTGCCGGCTGCTGCATCCTCGCCACTACCGCGGCTCTTACCTGCAGCACTGTGATGAGGTCACAGAGTGATGACCTCATCACGCTGCTGCACACTGAGCAGTGGGATGACTCCCTGGCACCCTGCTCTGCTCCCCTGATCTTGTCTCCAGCACATGGCTAATTTGCATGTGCTGCCCCTGAAGTGCCTGCGCGTGCAAATTAGCCATGTATAGTGGCTGTAGTGACACAGCTGGGCCCCTCTGCTGCGGCTGTGGTTGGAGCCTGGTGAAGAGGGGGGTACAGCTAGGGCCTGGGGCTTAATAAAGCTAAGTAATTACCCTGGGCCCAGCCAGGCGCCCCTCTTCATCGGGCCCCATACACCAGTCACGGTTGTCATGCCCTGATGGCGGCCCTGCCGGTCAGAAGAAGAGAACCCTATCTTCTCTCAGAGGATTCCTTCCAGAGGCTTCACGGCCTTTCCACACTGACCATATGCCAAACAAATAGACACCATTATGACATATGGGACACACCCATGGGTGGAGGTATATGAACAGGCAGACATACTCTAAGGAATCTCGCAGTACTACAGGTACGAGCATCACCATATAGTGGATAAAACATGTCAACATATTAAATGGCTTCTTACTAACATTATAAAAAGGAAAACTTTCAAATACTATAAAAATATATTAAAAAATGAATCAGCGCCAGTTCAAGTTTCTTAGAGCTAAAACGATGTGATGTTAAAAGATGGAAATTTCATTTTAGAAAGATTGCAGGCTATAAAAAATGTCTGCCTCATTTTTCCACCAGCTTTATTTGTGAGATATATCTGATGTTACAGCTCAGACCTTCTCTCTTGAGTCTGGATAAACTGCAATACCAGACACAGACAGTGGCTAAAAATGTTTTTAGGAGAAAAATAAAAAAAAAAAATACTTTAGGATTTACTAACTTAGTAATGAAAACAAATTATCGGATACAGAACAAGGGAATGTAATCCGAGTCATACGTGCAGCCGTCGATTATTAGGTATGTTCATTGTCAGAAACTCGTGAAAAAAAATTCAATTGATCTTTTGGAGAAGCAGAATGTTCCGTAAAAGTATATAATAATGCCCGGCGTGTCGCGGCCGGGGTCCATGGCTGCTCTTTGTCAGGAGTTCTATGTTCCTCTTTGCCTTGGAAGATAAAAATTTGTGAGTTCAAAGGAATGTTTCCCTTGATAAATGGTCTGAGGCAGAGGTTTTACGGAGGAATATGTGATGTTTGCAAGGCAGAAGTGAGAGAATAAATTCCATGGTTCAGACGTGACTTTTTCTAATAATAACCTACTCGGGTTTTTAATAAAGGATGAGAGAAATTGAACATATTCTTTCCTAACGGAGTTGAACAGCGTCCTTGAAAAATGTAGACATGTCTGTGAATAAAAACAATGAATAGCGAGAACACTGACCATAAGAATCTCAATATGTTCTAAGGTGTTGCTAGTTTATAGGGCCAGATAGCAAAATAAGATGGGCCCCACAACCTAAGAAGATGAAACTGTCAACCGCAGCATGAGAAGCAACAATTAAAAATAATGTAATTAGAGATGATATATTCGATTTGTAAGAAATCGAATATTCGTTACAAATTTCCCCAACGTGGATTCCTGGAAGCAGTTAAGAAGGGGTCTAACACAACAGAATATTGGTCTCATCTTTTTGGCCACCACATCTCCCTGTCTGGTCTTTCATCTGCTCCTTCTGGTCTTGTCTTGGAGTTGAGATCGTATTCGGCACTGATTAGGCTTTACTAAGCCTCACACGACGAGACCGGAGGGGGTGGGTGAAAAAATGGACATGGAGCTGGGAAGTTGAGGGAAGGGTCTTTAGTAGTGATGACCGATCGTGTTTGCTACTGCTCAGTACTCTATTGAGCATTTGGGTGCTCAGGTACACTCAGTGCTCGGTTGAATTTCGCGGGTGCTCAGATATATTTAGCGTGAAAAAAGAACACAAAGAGCCGGCTCCCTTCACTGAATGATGGGAGTCAATATCAGTAGCCCAGTGCGAGCCATTTGCAGTCGCTCATTGGCTCTCTCGGGGGAGGGGGGTGTAAAATGGACATTTTCGGAAGTAGCGTGTCAAGAAAAAGACAAAATAAAAACAACTCCACCTTCCTTCCCTTCGGAAATGCTCTGTATATGGTTGGCTGTATGTGGGCAAAGAGCCGATCTGCCCAATCGTTGACCTCCATAATAATAGTTACTCGAGTTGACCCCTTTCAGATCATCTGATCTGCTCGACTCAAGTAACGATCACCCAAGCATTTTTGCCTTCACCTATCTCTAGTTTTTACCAAATTTATGCAGACCAAATTGAATATGCTGGATTCAGCTTCATCTAACTATAACAAATTTGGGGAGATTTTCTCATTTCTAGTATATCCAATATATATCACTGCATAGGAGAAGACCACCAATTTGTTACAATAAAGTACAATGTTCTCGCACCAAAGTAATCTCCCTTAAATTTTGAGCCCCATTTCAAATATTATGGCACACACAGCTAGTTACCACCATGCAAGTCTGAGTATTTAAAGGGAACCTGTTGCCTTGGAAAATGCTACTTAGTGTTAATCTGCAGGTAAATAGAGTTACAATGCTGCCCATCTGCCTTAAGCCCGCTTTACACGCTACAATAAATCTTACGATGTGTCGGTGGGGTCACGTCGTAAGTGACGCACATCCGGCATCGTAAGTATGATTGTAGCGTGTAAAACCTACGTGCGATTGCGATTGAACGAAAATCCGTTCATCGCATGCATGTCGTTCATTCCTCAAAAAATGAATGTGAGGTTGTGCAATATTCCCGAGGCAGCACACATCGCAGTGTGTGACACCCCGGGAACATTGAACGACAGCTTACCTCCGTCCGCGGCTCTCGCCGACAATGCGGAAGAAAGGAGGTGGGCGGGATGTTTACGTCCCGCTCATCTCTGCCCCTCCGCTTCTATTGGCCGGCTGCCGCGTGATGTCAATGTGACGCCGAACGTCTCTCCCACTCCAGGAAATGGACGTTTGCCGCCCACATCGAGGTTGTATGGTAGGTAAGTATGTGTGACAGGGGTGAATCGTCTGTGCGGCACGTTCAACAAATTGAACGTGCCGCACATACGATGGGGGCATTGCAAATCGCATACGATATTGTATGCGAAATTGCAACGTGTGAAGCAGGCTTTACTCAAAGAGCGGCTACCAGGAGAAATTTAACTTTTTTCCTCCCAGGAGCTGCTGGCTTTCAGTCATGTGGTGGTGCTTGGAGCGGCTACTGTCAGTCATAGCACCTCTTACTACACTGTGAGCAACGGCTATCAGTTCATCACGGCACTCTGATTGACAGTTACTTCTACACAGTTGCACATAGGTGATAACAGGGCTGGGTTGGCCTTGTGGCCACTCTATAAGGGGTACTTTGCACGCTGCGACATCGCTAGCCGATTGTAGCGATGCCGAGCGCGATAGTCCCCCGCCTCGTCGCAGATGCGATATCTTGTGAACATTATCGCTACGGCAGCTTCACACGCACTTACCTGCCCTGCGACGTCGCTCTGGCCGGCGACCCGCCTTCTTCCTAAGGGGGCATGTCGTGCGGCGTCACAGCGACGTCACACGGCAGGTGGCCAATAGAAGCGGAGGGTCGGAGATGAGCGGGACGTAAACATCCCGCCCACCTCCTTCCTTCCTCATTGCAGGCGGGATGCAGGTAAGGAGATGTTCCTCACTCCTGCGGCTTCATACACAGCGATGTGTGCTGCCGCAGGAACGAGGAACAACATCGTACATGTCACTGCAGCGAAATTATGGAAATGACCGACACTACACAGATCACCGATTTTCGACGCTTTTACGATCGTTTAGCGGTGCTTCTAGGCTTTACACGTTGCGACGTCGTTCCCGGCTCCGGATGTGCGTCACTTTCGATTTGACCCCGACGAGATCGCAGTAGCGATGTTGCAACGTGCAAAGTACCCCTAAAGGAAATTAAATACACAATATTTGGCAGAAAAACATTTATTACATTTCTTTACAATCCAATAATTCAATAAATTAATTATAAATCAGTATAAAATAAATACATAGAAATAACACTATATGGTCTGCAACAAATGATAATTTCAAGTGTACAAGTAAAACTACTACATCAGCGTCCATGTTATTGGCTGATCCAGAAAATAGGAGATATCAATGCGACCTTTTGTTAGTGGGCACATCTGCAGCCACTTTGCCTAATTTTGGCCGTTGTGGTGTTATACAGATTCATGGTAGAAGGGATAGTCTGTCTGCCACTAGAGGGAGCTCAATATGCAAATACCATGTTTCCCCAAAAAATAAGACAGGGTCTTATATTATTTTTTTGCTCTGAAAGATGCACTAGGGCTTATTTTCAGGGGATGTCTTATATTTTCTCATAAACAACAATCCACATTTATTCTTAAATTTAAAACCAGACCATATTTAAAAACGGTTAAATTACCAGCTTACATTATTCTCTATGTACTGCTAAGTTTAACCCCCCCAAAAAACAGACACCACCTAAAAGTAAAATTCACACTTACCAGACCCCAAGCAATTACAGTTGGCAAGTGAATGGTCTCCCACATACAAATCTGCATTGCTGTCAGGTCCCCTACATTCTACAGTGGTTGACTCCCCATGGTGACCGGAAGCAGTATCACTGATGGTGATACTGGTACCTGATCTGTTTGTGAAAGCTGCAGTACAATGTAGCTATAATGGCAAGTGATCTGACAGCGAGGCAGATCTCTGTGTGAGAGCCCATCCACCATAGGGACATGCCAACTGTAATTGTTTGGGGTCTGGTGAGTGCAATTATTTTTTCTGGAGGTGTCTGCTTTCTTTTGGGGGGGGGGGGGTATCTGGGTTTTTTTTTTTGCGGTTGTCTTATTTCTTTTGGAGGTGTCTGCTTTCTTTTAGGGTTGTCTGCTTTCTTTGATGAAGAGTCCTGCTGTACTTTTTAGTTGCTTGGTCACTTCCTTTTGAAACTGCAACTAAGGCTTTTTTGGCGTAGGGCTTATATTTTAAGAATAAGCCAAAAAGCCCCAAAAAAATCCTACTAGGGCTTATTTTCGGGGTAGGTCTAAAGGGGGCTTTACACGGTAGCGATATTGCTAGCAATTTGTAGCGATATCGAGCGTGTAAGTACCCGCCCCCGTCGCGCATGCGATTGTTTGTGATCGTCCTGCAGCGAACATTATCGCTACGGCAGCGTCACACACACTTACCTGGTCGGCGGCGTCGCTGTGACTGCTGAACAATCCCTCCTTCAAGGGGGAGGGACGTTCGGCATCACAGCGACGTCACTGCAACGTCACTAAGCGGCCGGCCAATCAAAGCGGAGGGGCAGAGCTGAGCGTGATGTAAACATCCCGTCCACCTCTTCCTTCCGCATTGTGGCCGGCGGCAGGTAAGGAGACGTTCCTCGCTCCTGCGGTGTCACACATAGCAATGTGTGCTGCCGCAGGAGCGATGAACCACCTGGATAAACAACCCTTACCGATTTTTTACTTTGGGACGACCTATCCATGGTGAATGATTTTCACCATTTTTGAGGTCGCTTAAGGTCGCTGGTAAGTGTCACACGCTGCGATATCGTTAATGACGCCGGATGTGCGTCACTAACAACGTGACCCCGACGACAAAACGTTAACGATGTCGTAGCGTGTAAAGCCCCCTTTATTTTCATGGAAACAGGGTGATATATAGCACGCTCCAAAGGTCCCTCTAGTGGTGAATGCAGGCAACCATTTTTTTTTATTATTTTTATACAGTTGTGCTCAAAAGTTTACATATCTTGGTATATTTTTTGCTTTCTTGGCCTTTTTTCAGAGAATATGAATGATAACACAAAATCTTTTTTCCACTCATGGTTACTGATTGGGTGAAGCCATTTCTTGTCAAACTACCGTGTTTTCTCTTTTTAGATCACAATGACAACCAAAAACATCCAATTGATCCTGATCAAAAGTTCACATCCCCTTGTGATTTTGTCCTGATAACATGCGCAGAAGTTGACACAAATGGGTTTGAATGGCTAATAAAGGTAACATCCTCACTTGTGATTTGTTTGCTTGTAATCAGTGTGTGCATAAAAGCTGAGTGAGTTTCTGGGATTCAGACAGACTCTTGCATCTTCCATCCAGCCACTGACATTTCTGGATTGGTAGTCATAGGGAAAGTAAAAGTATTGTCAACGGATCTATGGGAAAAGATAGTTGAACTGTATAATACAGGAAAGGGATAAAAAAAGATATCCAAGGAATTTATAATACCAGTCAGCAGTGTTCAAACTGTGATTAACAAATGGAAAATCCAGGGCTCTGTAAAATCCAAATCCTAATTAGGTAGGCAAACAAAAATTTAGACAATAACTGCCAGGAAAATTGTTCGGGATGCAAAGTAAAACCCACAAATAACATCAGATGAAATACAAGACTCACTGAAAACTAGCGGTGTGGCTGTTTCAAGATGCACAATGTGGAGGCACTTGAAGAAAAATGGGCTGCATGGTCAAGTCGCCAGAAGAAAGCCATTATTGCGCAAATACTACAAAGTATCTCATCTACAATATGCCAAGCCTCCAAACGTCCACAACAAGGTAATTTGGAGTGATGAGTCCAAAATCGAACTCTTTGGCCACAAACATAAACAATACATTTGGAGAGGCGTCAACAAGGTCTATGATGAAAGGAACACCATTCCTACTATAAAGCATGGAGGTGGATTGCTGATGATGTGGGGATGTGTGAGCTACAAAGGCACAGGAAACTTGGTTAAAGTTGAAGGAAAGATGAATGCAGCACGTTATCAGCAAATACTGGATACAAATTTGCATTCATCAACCCGGAAGCTGCGCATGGGACGTACTTAGACATTCCAACATGATTCAAAACACAAGGCCAAGTTGACCTGTCATTGAATACAGCAGTACAAAGTGAAGGTTCTGGAGTGGCCATCTCAGTCTCCTGACTTCAATATCATTGAGCCACTCGGGGCAGAACTCAAGCGCGCAGTTCATCCAAGAAAGTCCAGGAATTTACAGGAACTGGAGGCTTTTTGCCAAGAAGAATGGGCAGCTTTACCATCTGAGAAAATAAAGAGCCTCATCCACAACTACCAAAAAAGACTCCAAGCTATCATTGATGTTAAAGGGGGCAATACACGGTATTAAGAATTGGGGTATGTGAACTTTTGATCAGGGTCATTTGAATGTTTTTGTTAGTTATGATTTAAAAAGAGAAAACACAGTAGTTTGACAATAAATAGCTCCACCAACCACTAACCATGAGTGGAAAAAAAGATTGTGTTATCATTCATATTCTCTGAAAAAAGGCCAAGGAAGCAAAAAAAAATCTGCCAGGGTATGTAAACTTTTGCACACAACTGTATATTTCCATAGAGTGTATTTAGAGCTCTAAAATATATATTTTGTATAATCAGTAAACATTAATACATTTTTCAGCACTCTGTCTCTATATAGATAAAGAATGGTGCCTGATTGTTGCAAGGGTACGAATCTTAACCCCATACCTAAATATAAATGTTAAATATAACATTTATAAATATAAATATATATGTTAAAAATTAGAAATGGTAATTTCTCTCTGTCATATTACAGTATTCATTACTATTTCCTAGTTTATTTATATATTCTTGTAAAAATATATACTATATGTATATTCCTGACTGGTGCATAGGCTGCCAGTTATACTCTCTGGATTCATCACAGTTCCAGGATACTCGTACACAAAACTGCCTCCCACGGTACATCTGTCAAATCTGTAATGGCTTATGTGAGGAGGATACAATATGGGATTTCTCAGCGAAGCACTTTGGAATTATTGGCGCTATATAAATGAGTAAAATAAATAAAAAATAATATTCTGATTTCCTATATTAAAGGGGTTGTCCAGTCTAAAATGTCAAGTCTACGTCATTCTATGTGACTGCAGACTTGTGAATCCTTACATTGTGCACACTGCGCCCTGTGAGAATCCACCAGTGTAATGTGACTACATATATATAATGCATATAGACCTGGCCACAAACCAACTAGATGGGTGCGGCCTTGCTCAAACTAAGTGTTTAGCTGGATTGTTGCTGGGTCTGTACTGAACATATCGGTCACATGACCACCGTTCCTGAGGCTGACACCGGAGGATCCTGACAGGACGCAGTGCATGAGATGGTAGGATTACAAGTCTGCAGTCACATAGAGTGCAAACTTGTTGTTTTAGATTGGACAACTCCTTTAAATTACTGTTGAGAACAAGATCATATTCTCAATCCATTCACTGTATTCTTACCTGTGTAAAGGAGAAATCCCATTTTTTTTTATATTACTGCACCCTCCATCCTCTTGTCTACCACATGCTGTACCTATCTTATATACAGTATAGTGAGCTAATTTCCATGTAGTTCAACCTACTGTTTTCGTTCCTTCAACCTCATATTGATTCCCAGCCCTCCTCCTGCATTTTATTCCTCTTGGTTCTACTATCAATTCCATATTCCATCTGCACAACCCCACACAATCAGCTTAAAACAGTATGATCTCTGCTGGATTGATATTCTGATTACCCTTCTCTCTATAGTCTCCTAAATCATATTTTAAGCATACAGCCAGGAATACAGAGAGGTTTGGTCACTGCAGAGTGGGCTTTCAGTCCAAATGCTCTTAAACGTCGTGACACTGTATGAAGAGGCAGATCCTTAGTTAAAAAAAGTAAAAAAAAACAAACCTGGAGTGCTACTTTATGCAGTTACTATAGATAGTAATTGCCCTATGCCAAACAGCAGTTGCAATGTCCCTCACAGTCACTCACAGTTCTAGTTAATTTCCACTGGTGTCCTCAACAAAATAAAGTGGATGACCCACAATCAAATGCTATCACCTATCTATAGGATAAATGATGAAGATCTCATTTATGGAGGGCTGACGTCTGGAGCCCTCACTGATCATGAACAGTGGGGTTCTGTGTTGTTGGTTTGAAAACAGTGGCTGTGGTGGATGTGTATCACCAGCTCTTTCCTTTCAAAGTTTATGGAGCTACCACTAATGTAATGACCACTAATAATAATAATGACCACTAATGTTGAGAATAGGGGTCTTGTGTCTCTCTTTGAATGAATCTGTGGTAGTGCATGTGAACTGCCACGTTATTCAAAGTATATGGGTGTGATGAAGATAGGAAAGTACTACACTGTGCACTTGACTATCTTTATCACACCCAAAAACTTTGAATAAAGTGGCACTACACATGCACTACCGCAGCTTCAATCAAAGAGACACAAGACCCTCATTCTCAACATTAGTTGGATTCCCATAGATCAGACATTTCTTACTGATCCTGTGGACAAATGATAAGACTGATGAGCTATATTCCCATTTTGGATACATGATATATTTACAGACTATGCCATAAATGGCTGATGGATGCACCTATGCTGGGGAATTTTTGGAACTTCCATAGAAGTGTATAGAGAGAGCATCATATGGGCAGCCACTTTGAAATCCTAGGTGGCAAAATTCTTCCTTCAGATGAGAGAGATAGGGATTAGTGATGAGTAAGCACTACCATGCTCGGGAGCTCGATATTCTTTATGCGCAGTTGGATACTTGGATGGGCACAACTTGAGTACCCGACTACAATGGAAGTCAATGGGGGGACTCGAGCATCCTTCTAGAAAAATGCTTGAGCCCTCCATTGACTTCCATTATACTCGAGTGCTCAAGTCGTGCTCATCCAAGCATCCAACTGCTCTTAACAAGTACCGAGCATCCAAGCTTGGTAGTGCTCGCTCATCAGTAATAGGGATCTATCTGACATTCATGCATGACCAGCTGAGGGAGGATTCTCCGGTCATGATGTCTGTGTAACCAAACCCCCTTATCCTCTAAAATTAAACACACGGACTGCATGCGACTTGGTTCAAATGGCCACAGCAGCCTTTTTATTGCCTATTGTTTTACAGACTAGTACCTTAGGGACGCCGTCCAACGGGCGACCCAAAACAACCACATAACGGTAACAATAGACAATAACATTTACAATACCCCCCGGGGTAGGCCCAGTCCACTACTACTACTCCCCCTGTCCCCGGCCGCAACACACCGACCCAGAGACGAGGTGCCAATCACCCACGGATTGACCCCCACACTTTGGCAGAACCCCGTGCCTGCCACATCCCGGAAACCGAGAGCCACCATACCAAGACAATGACTCCCGGTCCAGCCACCAATCACTTCCAAACCTCTGGACCAGACCTACCCCCACCGCTACTGTGACAAAAGGTATCCCAACTACCCAAAAACATCTCCCACATGACAACACAAAGGGAGGGTGGGCGGGGATCGTTCGGCGTCCGGAAACAGAAGAGGAGGTAACTCCTTCCTCTCCCAGCTAACCCTTTCCCTGCTCCTCCTCTTCCTCCCCGGCTAAAACCATCCCCCAAAGCCATATTAGGCATATACCACTGTCCCTATTAACCCATCACTCCCTACCTCCCCCTTGGTCATGTCGCCCCTCCCCCCAAGTGGGTCCGTGGCTTTCTTATCCTGTGGAAATCACAATAATGTGTAAGATGGCAATACGTCTTGGATTACAAAGATATGGTAAAGCTTATGGTTCCATAAATCTGACCTCCACCACCACCAGAAGAGAAGATGAGCATACCATAACCTAAAGGAAAGAGCTGAGATGCTGTGATTGCAAAGGCCTAAATCAGCAGTTCTAAAAAACAGATTATTGAGTTAGGGGTACTTTGCACACTACGACATCTCAGGTGCGATGTCGGTGAGGTCATGTCGAAAGTGACGCACTTCCTGCGTCGCTCTCGACATCGTAGTGTGTAAAGCCTAGATGATACGATTAACGAGCGCAAAAGTGTCGTAATCGTATCATCGGTGTAGCGTCGGCGAAAACCATAATTACCTTGCTGCGACGGTCCGGTGTTGTTCCTCGTTCTTGTGGCAGCACACATCGCTGTGTGTGAAGTCACAGGAGCGAGGAACATCTCCTACCTGCTTCACCGCGGCTCCTGTCGGCTATGTGGAAGGAAGGAGGTGGGAGGGATGTTTACGTCCCGCTCATCTCCGCCCCTCCGCTTCTATTGGCCGCCTGCCGTGTGACGTCGCTATGACGCCGCACGGCCTGCCCCCTTTATAAGGAGGCGGGTCGCCGGCCAGAGCAACGTCGCAGGGCAAGGTGAGTGCATGTGAAGCTGGCGTAGCGATAATTTTCACTACGCCAGCTATCACCACATATCGCTGCTGCAACGGGGGCTGGGACTATCGCACTCGGCATCGCAGCATCAGCTTGCGATGTCGTAGTGTGCAAAGTAACCCCTTAGTCTAAATTACTTTATCACGCGCCTGAAGATCAGGACCATCCGTGCAGAATTTGGGTACAACAATAATAAGCGTTATACATAGTGGAGACCTTCCAATTTATTACCATGAGGAGTTTATTTTGACTGGGATGTTGTAGTTTCTCAGATTTTGCAGACTGCTAGTTGGATTGCTGCTTTAATAATGTTAGTACAGTCTTAGTATACTGTTCATGGAAACAGTTTTCATGTTCTATATGATGCATTGCTAGTAGAGAACCTTACATCTAGCCATAAAAGCCTATATTACTCCACAAATTTAGAGAGGATCAATCCCTTTCTGTTATATTGTAGGTTATGTTAAGACTGATGATTGTAGAGTTGAGTCTTGATCAAGTTTACTTTAGAGTATTATTGTATTAAAGGGAACCAAACATCAGGATTTTGGTATATAAGGTAAAGCCAGTGCAGTACTGGCACTATCAGGCACAGGCTGTACATACCATTAGTGGGCAGCGTGCGCGGTCACAACAGGACTGGAGAACAGCTGATCTTACCCTGATTAGCTGCAGCAGATGTCTGCTATGATATTGTCTGCTGCAGCTAATCAATAAGATCAGCTGTTCTCCAGTCCTGTTGTGACCGTGCGCGCTCCCACGATCACAACGAGATCTGAAGAAGTGAGGGTGCATGCGCCGCCCTCTCATGCACACTACTAGGTACTGCGGGCTTCAGAAACATGGTGCCGGAGATAAGCGCTATGCGCAGGCGCCAACTCCGATGCCGTGTAACTGAAGATTAGAAATTTACATACAGCCAGAGAGAGGGAGGAACAGGCGGCATAACATCATCATGTGCCAATTGGATAAAAAGACATGGATCGCACATCCCAAAAATCATGTGCATAACCCGCTCGTACATTATCAGCAGAAGTGCACACGTCAATCAAAAAGCCTGTGCCTGATAGTGCTAGTACTGCACTGGCTTTACCTTGTATACCAAAATCCTGATGTTTGGTTCCCTTTAAGCCCTTACTTACAGAGGACCTGTCAGTTGCTCCAAAAAATTGAGTCAAATGACTTGTAACAATTTCTGGGCTTCACTGATTCTCCACTCCATTGCTGAGATGTTGACATTTGTTGCTTTTGGAGCCCAGTATGCGAAATCTCTGCTTGCAGATCAACTGAGCGTTTCTTTAGAGTCTACTCTGGGAACATGCGCTTTTACCCCTCTGTGTCATGGCTGGCGTGACCGATTGGGAGAGAGAGTGGTCAGGGGACCACTGGACTTACAATCAAGCTAGGGAGGTACCCCAGGCTTACCTTCAATTCAGAATTATGCTTGAAGGTAGCAACATCTGAGCCCCCAGCCTCTCCCTGTCTCCTGTCTTGGCCTGATGATAATGTCCCCTCCACACCCACCACCCACCGTCCACCACCCAAGGGGACAGACTAGGATGGAGATCCTCAAAATCCCCACCAACAAAAAAAACAGACATGGAGGTAACAACAACACTTAGGCACCAATAAACAAACAGCAGGGGAAACACACGGGGGTGAACAGGAACCGAGAAAGTTAAAGGGATAACTTCCACACAACCAAACACCAAACAACTGTAGCAGCAAGAATGCATCCGTCCACCTCCGGGCCAAGCTCCAGGATGATCCTGAATAACCGGCACCCTCTGCTGGAAGCAGAGGGTTTTTATCCAAGCCAGAAGTGGTCATCAGCAGGAAAATCTGATTTGCCTTGCAGAGTCTGCTGCTACAACAGAATCTGACAGTAACTCCACGTGTGCCTAAAGAAATTAAACCTGTTTAATGTGTGTGGACTATAATGGTATGAGAGGAACCCCAACCTGAACCTGTCACAAAATGAGCAAGAGACGACCTTGACACTCCATCTCAGAAGCTGGTCATCACAGCTCTGTCGTGTCTGAGACTATTAGACTGATTAATCAGTTGCTGAGCTTAGATTGGAAGTGTGGCGCCCCTGACCTGGTCAGGCACCACTGAGTACCGCACCCATGCCGGGTCAGTACAAAACAGGTAATCCTGATGGCTGAGTAGGGTGTGGACACATACAGGCACCCTTTGACCAGAACACGCATACACATTTGAGGGGACCCCTGGGCAGACCCTGGAACTGGAAGGGGGTGTAGCCCTCGCATCTCAGATAGTGTGGTGTTGTAGTGAAGCTGGAGGAGAGTTGTGCAGCGGCAGTCAGAGGAGAAGGAGGTGAGCAGCCGTGTCTGAAGTGTAGGGCTGAAGAGTGGAACACTGTCAGACCCTGCACGTGCAGTGGCTGCTGACGGAGGAGAACATTGCCACACAGTTGCTTTGAAAGACACCCGAATAGAGAGAGAAGTGCGGAGTCGAGTACAGGAACTCCTGGCAGTGAAAGCACATATGGGGTACAGGTCCCTAGAGCCAGACATCCATTTAATGGTCTGCTGAATCCTCCCGGTGGGGTGGACAACAAATCCCACACCAACCAACACAGAGCCCGCAGCATCAACAGCAACGAGGGGACCCATAAAGAGGATCGAGCCTGGAGCCATCTTATCCTTGGTCTACGCTGTCAGCAAACGGGTCAGAAAGGGGAGAACGGCAGCAGCGACTTCACTGGATGCATCCCACGATATACTTCAAGTTAGGGGTGGTCCAAAACAAAGGTGCAGGAAGGCGAGTCAGCAGTCACCCCTATATCAGCCTGAAGGATACCTGGTTCCACCTGGTTCATCATAGCATCGCCCGGGTTGCCTCAGTCTACCAGCCAAAAGTGAGTAAAAACCCTGAAAGACATTGCTGCCTGTGTGTGAGTTCTTCTGCGACCTGTGGTACTACACACTTACACTGAGCCCCTGGGGCCAGCCTCACTTTCAGGAGACCGTAACACCAGACTGCATCTACCATCAGCCCCAGATGCTCTCTAAACTGCAGTGGCGGTCACCCCCTGATCGCAAAACCGAGAGTGGCGTCACGATTCCTATTGAAGTTAACCTGACATACCTGTTGCCGGAAGATTCCCAGCACGTGAAGACCCTGAGGCAACCTGCAGGTGAGAGGGCGGGGCTTCACAGAAGCATTTGGGAAGCAGGAGTCAAGGCACATGACCTCAAAGAAGAATGAAGAAACACCTACTTGGTCTACAAGTAGAGATTTCACATAGTGCTCTCCGAACAAAAACAAATAAATGTGAATATTACAAAAAAGCAACAGCACAAAACAGAAAAGAGCGACAGAATCAGTAAGAGGTCAAGGATTTTGCAAGGTATTCAACTCAATTTTTTTAGCAAATTACAGGTCCTCTTTTAAAACATTCACATAAAAATAAGAGTTATTTTAAGGGAGTGAAGCTTGGATGAAAATGACCTTACGCAAAAGGGTGATACTCTATATGTGAAAATAGTACCTGCCTCTTTTGTCTTTGCCAACATATTTGACACCTTTTCCACATGAATATATGCATTGCCATCACTGGTTTTCAGATACCACCTAAACATCTGTAATCTTCATAACCCTCAAGAGATACATCAAGATGCAAGGAATTAACCAAGCACATGGACAAATAGACAGGGTCTCCAATAGTGAGACATTACTATAACATAAAAAATACGTAAACAGATCTGCACATGGTCCCATAAAAAGAGCTTTCAGTTGACAGCATTTCATTAGGTGGAACCTCTGTTCACAGGGCCAGGTAGGACACAAGATTGACGGTGGTCTTGTCTTGTGTTCGGGAAGCATGTATAAGCCCTAAAAGGAGAGGATTTTATTTTCCACTGAGTTCTTCTTGACTATTTTTTCTAAGATCATCACATCATAGACTCCTCCTCAATCTCTTTGTCCACTTCAATTGCCGTGTTTTCATAACTTGTGATGCCTCCATACTTCCGCATGTGGACCATCAAAGGTTTTGGAGACTGGCTACCTGCCAGTGTGTTAACATACATGCCTGTCCTATTTTCTTCTAGAGATGGACCCCAGTCCATAGCTGGTCTACTTGCTTGGCATATTCTCTGTAAAGAGATTAGAAGGAGAACGCTTTCAGAAAAGGCACGGTAACAAAGTACATGGACACTAATACTCTGCTCTCATTGTATGACCAGGATCAATCATTTTTGGTGTATTTGGCCAAAATGAGAGGATTCGGAGGAATAAAAAGAAACAAAACATCACTGAATATCCATAGACTAATTTTCCATAAAGTGGAGACAATTACTTTATGACCCCAACTAGAAGGGACGAGGGAATCTGCAGAAATCAGAACTTACATATACAGTATCCTCTTTGGGTATATTCATTCTGTGCCAAGCTTCTGGAGGACACTAGGCCTTTGACACTACTGCACATATCAAGACATCACAATGTGCATCGCTAACCTCTGACTAGGTCATGTGTGATGCATGGCGGACGCCTATTTGGCAGTGGAAGTCATAGTGCAGGGTGAAAATGCTCAAAGAGGATGTTGCATACCGGAGTAATGAGAAGAGGACGGATTATGTAGAGGGACAGACATTTCTAATGTAGTAGTGGGACAAGTGAGTGGCCAACTACAATTCAGTAAATGCAGCCATCTGGTCACATTTTTGATGAATTCACACTAAGCGAATTGCAAAACTTCAGATTTAGAATTTTTATTAAGAGTACATTTGCTTATCTCTACCACCTGACAATTTTATAGATATCTACATTTAAGGGGTGGTCCAAAAGCCAAAGTAATTTTCATTCTATATCCCAATATATTTATAATGTAAACTATTTTCTAATATATTTGCATTAAAAATTATCTGTCATTTCCCTAACTACACTAACTGCTATTCTATTTTTTTACCCAATTCCTCTCTGATGACGCTTCATTTAACACTAGAAGTCCCAGAGAGGGGTCATTTAACATTTCTACCATTGAAACCCTATGGAGCTCGAAATTCCTGGGACTTCTGGTATTAATAATATCAGGGAATGCTGGTGTACTGAAACAAAGCATCATCAGGAGGCAGGGACTACAGTCACTACTGAAGCCTCTGTCCTCTCCCTGATATGAAGCATGATCAATAACGCTCATTTCAGGCGTTGGACTAGTCCTTACGCGCTGTGCAATGTGCACAAAGACAGTGCATGCTCTTTTGCTGGCTCAGATGAACAGTAATGAGTTGGTAACAGAGTGGTGTCAGAATACCTGGCGTGCAGAGACCAGTGGCGTCACTTGCGGGGACAGCGATAGCATCTGCACATCAGGTATTCTGACACCACTCTGTTATCAGCTCGTTATTGCTGGTCTGAGCAGGCAACAGGGAGCGCGCTGTCATTGTACACAACATAGAGTGCTCCGCGTGAAGAGACTAGCACAGTCCCTAAAATGAGCGTCACTGATGACACTTTCTTTAAGGCAGGGGCTGTGGCAAGTGCCTCTGCCCCCTGATGACGCTTAGTTTGAGTATCCCAGCATGCACTGAGCTTCTCAAACGAAGTGTCATCAGAGCGTAAGGAAAAAAATACAATAGCAGTTAGATAGTATAGTTAGGGAACGGTAAGGAATTTACTGTTTTTTTTTATTTTGGCAAAAAACAGTTGGGAGAGGGGCATAACTAAGGGTCACTAAATTTTTTTTCTTCCACAGACCAGAAAGAGAGAATGGGACTAATATAAAATGAACAACGAGAACATTTTTGTTTGCCCCATTTATTCTATCAGTTGACAGGTAGAGAGTGACAGACCCCACACTACACATGGACAACAGGTAGAGAGTGACAGACCCCACACTACACATGGAGGGCAGGTAGAGAGTGACAGACCCCACACTACATATGGAGGACAGGTAGAGAGTGACAGACCCCATACTACACATGGAGGGCAAGTAAAGCGTAACAGGTCCCACACTACATATGGAAAACCGGTAGAGAGTGACAGACCCACACTACACATGGAGAGGAGGTAGAGAGTGACAGACCCCTGCACTACATTACTGTTTAAGGTGCTAATTAGTTTCTTTAGAGTTGGGCAAAAGTGATGAGCCAAACAGTTCTGTGGGTCGCATTCTGCAGAAAAAAATGTGTGGATGGAAGAAGTTGTCATGGTGGTCTGGGCTAGATAGAGAACAAGAGGGATAATTAATGACTTTGATCCCAGAGAACATCCCCTGTGAGTCATCTGGTATACAACGCACCTGTGTATGCCACTATATGGTGGTATTATTAGTCTTAGTACAGCTGTTTTAGTTAATAATCAGTATGGTGGCATTATTCAGTTCCTATATGGTGGTAATATGTGGTCTGGGTGTGATGGTATTATTTGTTCCTTGTGTTTGCTAGCAGATTCACATCCCATTAAAGCAAAAACATGATGGTTGTGGAACAAAAACTTGCCCCAGGGCCCATAGGACTATAGTTACACCCCTGGTCATCCAAACCAAATCAAATCATCCGACCACCTTTAGCGAATCTGACCGAAACGAGATTTGCTGATCTCAAAATTCTGATCTCAGAACAATCCCCGTAGTACATTCACTTGAGCTTCTTTCTATAAGGAAATATGAATCTAGGTTTTTTTATGAGGCCCTATAATTTCTGTTTACTTTGGTATTTTTTACAATTTAGAGGTAATTGTTAAATAGGTTTCAGTTTTGGGGGATTTTTGTGTGGTTCTATTACATTTTTAACACTTTGACCCACAACCCATGTGAAAAAAGACAACAGTCATGTGTCCTGCAGGATCCTGGATAACACATAACATTTACAAAGTGTCAATCCTTTTGCTTCATTGCTTTTCTTTTAAGTGAACAATTCGCTCTATAAGTAACATTTCCCTTATGATTCAGAAAATCACAGGTCGGTGGCAAAATAATCACTTCATGTGTGGTTGCCTTAGAAACGGGAGCGCGGACCTGCATGTAGATCTATCTGTAAGGCTCCAACAGGGTAAAACAGGCAAACATGTACAGACCTGTCTAAATGTAAAGTAATGTCCGACAAATACATGTCAGCCTGTCCGGTGCTCCTGGGAGCACTGTGGTTGTGACCGCTATCAGCCATATAGGTAGCTGTCAATAGAGTTCATGTGGGAATTTTAATAGTGTGCATATACAAAGTGTGTGTGTATACAGTATATATATATATATATATATATATATATATATATATATATATATATATATATATACATACATACACTGTGTGCAGAATTATTAGGCAAATGAGCATTTTGATCACATGATACTTTTTATATATGTTATCCTACTCCAAGCTGTATAGGCTTGAGAGTCAACTACCAATTAAGTAAATCAGGTGATGCGCATCTCTGTAATGAGGAGGGGTGCGGTGTAATGACATCAACACCCTATATAAGGTGTGCTTTATTATTAGGCAACTTACTTTCCTTTGGTAAAATGGGTCAGAAGAGAGATTTGACGGGCTCTGAAAAGTCCAAAATTGTGAGATGTCTTGCAGAGGGATGCAGCAGTCTTGAAATTGCCAAACTTTTGAAGCATGATCACCGAACAATCAAGTTTTTCATGGCAAATAGCCAACAGGGTCGCAAGAAGCGTGTTGGGCAAAAAAGGTGCAAAATAACTGCCCATGAATTGAGGAAAATCAAGCGTGAAGCCGCCAAGATTCCATTTGTCACCAGTTTGGCCATATTTCAGAGCTGCAACGTTACTGGAGTATCAAAAAGCACAAGGTGTGCCATACTCAGGGACATGGCCAAGGTAAGAAAGGCTGAAAAACGACCACCTTTGAACAAGAAACATAAGATAAAATGTCAAGATTGGGCCAAGAAATATCTTAAGACTGATTTTTCAAAGGTTTTATGGACTGATAAAATGAGAGTGACTCTTGATGGGCCAGA